>NW_027528617.1:3423329-3563945 GCF_008692635.1 Crocuta crocuta
CCCCCCCCCTCCACATGGCAGTGGAATTGAGTGAATTTAAGGTTAACTGCTTTCTGAAGAATTCTTAGGTAGATTACCAGGTAATCAGATACACTTGAGATCACAGAATAGGGTATTGAGTAATGTGGTAGGGCAGTGTGTAAAGTAAGTGTTGGGAGTCTCCAGGTATTAATTATCTAGACAATTTGTGCTTCTGTACAATAAAAATGTGGATCAAGCAAGGTATGTCCATTATTTTCTCACTGTGTCCGGGTGTTGATTGTTCTGTCTACAGCATTCTAACTAGAGAAAAATTCAATACCAGAGCATACAGTGGATAATTCCCCTGTAGTAGCATGATATGTAGGTAGGAGCAAAATGCATATCACGGAAAAAATTCAAGTCCTGCACTAAGAAAATAACCAAAGCTTATTAGCAATTGAACTCATTAACTGTAATAAAATGATAAAATGTAACAAAGCTGTAGCAATTATCCTATCAATTTACCCATAAACTTTTCTGATCCTTTTCACATACATCATTCCAGCAAAATACCCAGATGTAGTAATTACAGGAAATTTCCACGTCTGTTGGCAAAAACTCAGAAGACTCTGGCCCATCGAAAGTCTTACTGCATTAACAGAAGCTGTGTAAATGGACCATTCTATAGTTACAAGGCAAGACCTATTGGCTTTGGTTCAGTTTTTAAGTGACTCTAAGGGAAATTTCATACTGGGTTTTATTGACTATGAGTTGCTATTTCTCTTTAACCAGGGCACATAATTTTTATAAAATACAATGTGTAAGGTTTACAATTATTCATTATCCAACTGCAAAACAGGAATTGATACCCTTGCTTAACATGGAGATAAAATCTGGCACTTTTTCAATAGAGAATTATTTCAATTTTACGAAAAAATGAAGTTTGGATGTTAAATGAAAATATTTTGTTGCTCAGAAAATGAAGAAGATTATACCATTTAAAAATTATTTCCAATATTAGAATTCAACTGTTAGTTAATTGACATATATTTGGCATCTAAGATTCTGTAATTAAATCAGGTCTGGATGTTTGGCTACTCAGTGTTTTGATGTAAACAGTTAAGTATGAGGCAATAGAAACTGTACTTTATGTGAAAACTACTCTGTATAAAGCAAAAGTACACAAGTATTATTTGGCCTGGTATTGCTGTTATTATAGTTCTTTAAAATGTAAACCCCTATATAGGTAAAAATAACTATTTACTTGGTGCTTACTATCTTTATTTTTTGGCAATTTTACATTGATTTCATAAATGTCTTAACAACACTTTTTTTTCCCTTTGAGGAGGAATCTGAGACAAGGAGTTAAAAATATTCATTATTTTCATATTATAATCAACACCATCAGTAGCACTAAAGCCATAAAGAGAACATAACATTAAAATGGACCAACTTATAATGGCTATAAATTTGAGATAGCTATGTATTGTTACAGACTATGAGACTGGAGTTCTCTCTTGTCCAGCTAGAGAGAGGACACAGAACTGAATACGAGAGAGGCTAATCACTAGGAGGAGACAAGAGCCCCCAAACAGGGGTTTCAACTCTATTTATTGAGCTCACAAAATATTACCCACATGGTGAGCATGAAGAAAACAAGATCTTACACATGTGAATATGGAGAAAACAATTAGACAGCAATCATTAACTTGTGTAAGAAGCAAAGGGTAGGGGAGCACAAGTGGAGTTTGTGATCAAAGTACAATAATATATTGGCATCAGATGGAAAGTAATTTCCTGCAGGTGATGTAACAAGTTACTTGTGATCCCATTACAATATCTTACTAGCTAATGTTAACCTCAGGTACTTCTGCCCTGTGGTGGTGGCTTTCCTCCCTAATCTTTTTTCTAACCCATTTATGTAAGTAGAAACTATTTCTCCTCAATATATATATATATTAATCTAATGTCTTGGATATCAGACAGGATATTTATTGGAAAACACTAAGTATTCAAAACAAAAGGAATTTAATGTTGGTAATTAGTTACGTAGGTGATAAAGAATTAGGAAGCCATTGAGTTGGCAAAGCAACTCAGAATTTAATAACTGTAGAAAGCCTCATCTCTGGGCTGGAGGGACAAAGAGCAGAGATAGTTTTACCAAAGCTCAGAGCACAGGGTTCCCTGTGATAAGATGAGATCATAATAGGCTTATCAGTTGGACTCGGCAGTTGGAGAGAGAGTAAAAATGTATTGGGAATGCCACCTGTAGCCCAGAGGAAGGAATACAGCTGGCTGTCTCCCCCTTTCTTACCATTTTCCCATGACCCACCAGTGCTTTCCTGAGTCAGAACCAGCCAGAAGCCAAGAGACATGGAAGCCTAGACGTGCAGCTGGCAGGACCTGGTCCCTCCCAGCCCTGCAGCCACCTAACGTCCATGATACCAAGGCAAGCAAGGAAAGCAGCGAGGGAAGGATCTCCATGCAAACAGGTCCTGGGAAGGACAAGATTATTAAGTAAACAATAGAACTTATGAGCCAAAGGCAAATATTTGTGAATCCCTCATATATTAAGTCTTTATTGGTACTTGAACATTCTGAATATGGTATACGATTTCTAGGAAATCCAATTTTTTCCTACAGATTATATAAACAAATTAAAATGTAGATTTTACAGAATATATAGGGAAGATAATAAATTTAATCTTTTTAAAAATTTTATAATACCATCTAAACTTTTAATGGCAGTGTGATTTACTTTTCTTGAAGAGAGAAAAATTCTCTAAAATGGAAGGATAAGATAATGGCAAAGGGCCAAGGAGAGACATTTCCTTTTGCTACTGCATTAAAAAGAAGCTATGAGGGAGGTCATAACTCCACTATGGAAACCCAGCAGAGTGATATATCCCCTCTTTGATCCGGATGGCATCATAACCAAAAGAGAGCAATAGAGTCAAAAGTTATATTTGACAGAGAAGGCTAGACACCAAAGAAGTTGGAAACCAGAGTTAGAAATTAGTGCTATATTGGGGCGCCTGGGTGGCTCAGTCAGTTAAGTGTCCAACTTTGGTTTAGGTCACGATCTTGCGGTTCATGGTATTGGGCCCCACATTGGATTCTGTTCTGTTCTGCTCAGAGCCTGGAGCCTGCTTCAGATTCTTTGTTTCCATCTCTGTCTCTGCCCATCCCCTGCTCATGCTCTGTCTCTCTTTCTCTGATAAATAAATCATAAAAAAAAGAAATTAGTGCTATAGCTTCTCTAAAAATTAGAGAAATGTGCTTACACACTGAGTTGCCCTTCAAAGGCCCCGGCTTCTTCCTGAAGCTCCAAAGCTCACTGAACTAGGGAAGTGAACTTTTATCTGCTAGCCTCCAGCTGAAGCTTCATACCTGAGAATAGGGTTCTAATAGCAATCAGGTGGTCAATGAATGGTTCTAAGCGCCCTCTGTCATGTTTATCACCAACATATGGCCTCGATAAATCATTCTCTATTCTAGGATGAGTCAACAGAGAAAAAGCATATTCCAAGGAACTAAGGTCTGTGGGAATACTCTTGAATATTGAAAGGAATATAATATAGAAGATGTGGAAAAAACATATACTTAAAAAAGATTGACTACAAAAAAATTAAAATGCATTTTACAAGCTTTCTGCATTGAGTTAGCAAAAAAATTCAAGGAATCAGACTATGGAAAGAGTAAAGAACTATTCATGTAATGTGAAACATGGAAATAAAAAGGAAGCTGGGAGTTAAGAAAATCTTGTAATTTTTAGTAGGAAACTAAGAATTTAATAGCAGAATTTAAATCTGCATAAAAACACTAAAGAACAGAATAAATGTTATTTGAAACTGTATGAGTGATGTGATAAACAAGCTGCATAGATCTCCTGAAGTGAAATGGCATATGATGGAAGGAAAATGATAAGAAAGATTATTATGGATCAAGAAGTCTTAATTTAGTTATATAATGTAAGAAAAAATATATTTCCAAATAAGAAATAAAACAAATGGAAAAATCAATGCAAATACTATCAATAAAAAGGACTGTATTTTGAAACAGGGAATGTTAAATCACCTGACTATGATTTAAAATTTTTCCTTATTTAACAAGAAAAATTAATGAAAAGATACCTTAGAGGTATTATGGCAAATTTTACTTTTTTCAAGAATATGAAATAATCAAGTACTCAAGACATTTAGATACAAGAATTTAGCTTTGATATATCTTTGTATCTCTAATGCCTCTCATTGAGCTTGCGGTCTCCATTTTGCTGCTGGAGACATTGAGATTAGAAATATTACCTAGTTTTCTTAAAATCCTTTAACATTTGCTTCACAAATATTACCTTGGTAAAATTGGAAGGATCTATAACATTAAGCAAGTTAAAGGCATGATTCTTGACAAGAAAATATCTGTATTGCACATTAAGTACTCTATGAGTTGAGATCAAGTCCCAAAGTATATGAAGGAAAATGATCATAAAACAGAAAGAAATGGGATACTGGGTTCATCCTGGAGTGGGGCCAGCATGCTCTACTAAAAGCAGTTCACTTTGAGAATCAGTGGCAAGGAGGTTGAGCTTCTGGAAATTCTTCCTAGTGAATTTTGGCATAATGGGTAGAAAGAAATAAAAACTTGGGTTGTGAAATAATATGTTAAATAGTATACCAAAATTTATAATAAAAAACAATCGTCCCATGCCCTTCTCCTCCTAATCCCTAATTCACTTACTCAAAGCAATACTTTTAAGCACTTTTATTTCAGTTCTGGCACATATACTCTTTCTTCCCAAATATAGTTATATATGCTACTCGTTTAAAATATCTCTATTACTCATATTTACACAGTCAACTATTTTGAAACCATTAAGCTAATATATTTTTTAATTCCTTATTTCTCCCATAGGAGTTCTATCATCATAGATCAAAGGAGAGGGAAAGTCAACTGGAATATGGAGAATATGATGTAGAGGTGGTGCTTGTCAGATAAAAAGTGGAGTAAATGAAAACTCTTGGCAGTCGGTGGATTGTAAGAAAAAGAAAAAAGAGAGAAGCAGTCAAAACCCCTATTTGCACACTTTGCCGCAGCTCTCCACTTCTAGGGAAGGAGGGCGGAGGACTGTCTGGTTGAGGGAAAGCCAAAGACAGTGAGGTCTGTGGAAATGTATTCTTGCACAAACACAGCAGGGCACACATGGGGGCTCAGTGTGGTTATGGAGAGAAAGGGTGTAATTTATGACTTTGTGATATAGAAACAATTCACAAGCTCTGCATGTCCTGTGGGGACAGGGAAGTAGCTGAGATGAAAACCAGCTGGCCTGCCATGGGGGCTTCAGGGGGGAGGTTTGAGATGTTTGGATATGTGAACTAAGCCAAGGGCCAGAGGGAGACTTTGCTGAGACCTGGAAGAATGGGCAGCTGGAAAGAACCAAAATGGGGTTAAGTCAAAGAGGGAAGTTCATCAGGCCCAAGGGAGCCAAGAGAACAAAACACAATTCTTTATTACAAATGATAGCAAAGGAAGCCAGTAGGGTACCCAGGCACATTAAAGAACAACACTGAGGAGGCCATAGGACCTAGCGGAATGCAGTACAGCAGCTCCCATCACCCTCTCCTACTTAGATTTGATATCAAGTTGAGGTAGGAGGGGAGGAAAGTCTGTGAGGAGGAAAAGTTTTGCAAACAAGGCTTATCTCTAGAGTAAGCTGAATTATTCAAAGAAACCATTTAAACTGGAAACAGTGGATTTAACAGGAGCTTTGTCGGAAAGATTATATCAATTTTAGGAAAAAAACACAACTCTGTTATTTTTGTACTGCTGAGTGGTAGTGGGTTTATATTTTAATACAGATTATTCATTCAATCTTGCATTTATTATTCAGTGTCTCTTTCTCAGTCTGAAAGATGAAGCTATTTTCTCCTTTGCTTTTCCCTCCACCTTTCCTTTTACATCCCCCAACAGCTGTCTCCTGTACTTTTATAAAATTGAAATCTATTTTGTAACCCTACTTTTTACAGCTTTCCTTAAAAGTTGATTCTATAGGCAGAAAATTTGAGTCATCTTCTTGCATTATTGTTTGAACTAGGTTCCATGCTCCTATATGAAGGCTCTTGAATTCCTTTTCCAGTTTGAATAGTTTCTTTATATTTGGATTCTGATTATCACCTTGTATTCTTTTCTTTCCTAGAGTCTTTACATGGCTGCTCTCTAGACTTCCTGAACACTTGAAGTGCTAGGACTTCCTTTTATTTCTCTCCTTGCTTAGATCCTTTATTTCCTATTTTATGTTTATATTCTCATTTTTTTCCAGAGCAAACCTTAAATATTCTGAAAAGATATTAAGAGGTAAATATTCTAATACTTTGAATGTCTATTGATACTTTTATTTTACCTTCATACTTAATAATGATGTGAATGCATATAGAATTTTAACTAAAGTAACTTGTTCTACATTTTTAAAGACATCGTTTCATTGTGTTCTTCATTGTGTAGTATGCCAAATGGGCAGTGAGAAGCCAGTGATTTTCTTATTGGTTTGAACATGAAACGTTTTCCTGTCTTTTTAGATGATGTTATTCTTTCTTAAAATCAAATATGATTGGTTATGTATATACATTGATAATTGATAAAACCATTTACAGTGTACAGGTGTACAATATAATGATTTGATATTTGCATATATTGCAAAATTATTATGACAGTGAGCCTAGTTTATATCCATCACCACGCCTGGTTACATTTTTTAAAAATATTTGTGCATTTATTTATTTTTGAGAGACAGAGAGAGAACACAAATACGAAAGGGCCAGAGAGAGAAGGAGACAACAAATCTGAGCAGGCTCTAGGCTCCGAGCTCTCAACACAGAGCCTGAAGCAGGGCCCGAATTCACAAACTGTGAGATCATGACCTGAGCCAAAGTCGGAGGCTCAACCCACCGAACCACCCAGGCGCCCCCACTATGCATGGTTACAATTTTTTTTCCTTGTGATAGGAACCTTTAAGATCTACTCTCTTTGCAATTTGAAATATAAAATACATTATTGTTAACTATAATCACCCATGACCTATTTATTTTATAACTGGAAGTTTGTGCCTTTTGCCCTCCTTCACCCATTTTTGCACAACCACCCTCCCTGCCCCGCAATGATGATCTGGTTCTTGAGGTAGTTAAGTTTCATGTTGCTATGCCCAGTGATGGATCAGCTCTCCCCTCGTCCTACTATTGCCAGGTAGTCCCTTTCAATCTGAAGGTTTATTTTTAATTCTGCTCGAGAAATTTTGCCTATTTTCTTTTTCAGATGGTTTTATCTTCTCAATTTGGTATTTTGTTTTGTTTTTGTTTTCTGTTAGTACATCTCCTAGATTTATCTCCTGGTTCTCTTACGTTTTTTCCTCACATTTTTTATCTCTTAATTTTATTTCCACTGTCTTGGAGCTTTCCTAAACTTTATATTCCAACCCTTCTACTTATTTTGAATTGAGACCGTCATATATTTAATGCAATCCTATACTTAATAGCTCCAACTGAACACTACCCAAATGCCGATCACCAATAGGATTAGAGTCACACAGTAGAATGCAGTGGAATTCAATGGAATGAATGCAATGTTATGGATAAATTCCAGGAATCCAATGTTGTATAAAAAGCCAGGCACAAAAGAGCACGTACAGTACAATTCCAGTTACAGGAAGCTAAAAGAAATAAATGAAGCTAAACTAACAAATGAAGCTAGCTGTTAGAAGTCAGAATATTAATCGCCTTTGGAGAGGAGAATAATGACTAGAAGGAGCAGAAAAGTCTCTGAGTGTCATGGTGCTCTGTTTCCATGTATGGCTGCTGATTACACAAATGGATATAGTTTGTGAAATTTATGAAGTTGTTTACTTTCTGTTTTTATACTACATTTGAATAAAGAGTTTAAAAGAGTGGTAGTAAATTGGTAAAAATAATATTGGCAATATACTTTACACAAAATATTAGTTATTTAATAATGAGAAAAAGTTAAGAAAAAGATAAATACTTCATTTAATATGTAAAAAGAACAAGGATTTAAAAAAATAATATGTGAATATATACAAGTGACTAATAAACAGTTGAAAAAGTTTAAAATTCATTGGTAAATACGTAAATGCAAAGTAAAACGGATAAAGCACACATCTCAAACTGACAGTAGTAAAATGAGGGAAATTCTCCACTTCTGACTTATTCTGAACTATTGCACAGGAAATTAATATTGGTAGAGAGTCTTTTAAGGATGAATTGGGCCATGGCAACAACAACAACAAAAATAATAAAAGTGGATACTCCACTGCCTCTTATTAAAACTTAAGAGTTGGTCTTTAAGAATTTTGATTATAGATGTTAATAAATTTTCCATTACATTCATTATTTACCAAATCCTGATTTGTCAGAGCTGAAAAGACTTACCAACTAAACCTAACAATAAGAGATGGGCTAATCAATTCTGTTAGTTTTACAGTAGTATCTGTGTAGCCTATAAAAATGGTGCTGTCGATGAATATTTCAAGATGTTAAGAATACATTATCGAGAAAAAAATTTCCAAACTACATAAATATGTTTTTTGTTTTTTTTTTAAATGTACTTTTTCTTCCCTGGAAGGACATTGAATGGAACTCATCAAAATATTGGGTTCTGTATCTTACAGATGAACTATAAGTAGGTTCAATTTTCTTAGTTTATTTTCTGAGTTCTCAAGTGTTTCTATAATAAACAAAGAAGTATATGTCCCTCCTAAAAGATAAAAGGTATTCTAGAAATATTGATATTTTGCTTTACAAGATAAATTATTCAGATTCATAGAACTTTCATTTTTGCCTGTCTGTGACAAAGTATCTTGATCCTTTTTCTTCATGTAATTTCTTTTTTAAATTTGTTAATGTTTTTTATATTTTTGAGAGAGAGGCAGAGCATGAGTAGGGGAGGAGCAGAGAGAGGGAGACAGAATCGAAAGCAAGCTCCAGGCTGTGAGCTGCCAGCACAGAGCCCAACATGGGACCTGAACCCAGGAACCATGAGATTGTGAACTGAGCCAAAGTTGGCCACTTATGTGCCCCTGCTTTATGTTATTTCTAATGCTACTAAGCACACCATTTTAACTTTTATATGCTAGAGAGTTGATTTTATTCCATTTTAATAAGTAATTATGATTTTAGAAAGAGTAGAAAACAATGAAAAAATTTTTGTCTCGTGTATGGGGAGTAAGTCAAATTCTAGAATTCTAGCACAGAAGCAATGAGCAGACACATTAATTTTGGGTGTCATTTAAGCAAGAACCATAAATACCTCATTCAGTTTGTGAGCTTGGTACAGAGGCCAGTTACAACTTTGACTGCTTATATCCAGGCTACAGAAAAGCAGGACTGAGACCGATCAGGCTTTAGGGCTCTGCATCTTTCTTTGGGTGATTTAGGATTTAATCAGTGGCATATGTCAGACCCTAAAGGGAATGATATTCTTCACTAAAAGGTGAAGATTCAGTTATACAACCTTGGTAACAGTAGAAAGTGTAATAGTGAAAGTTAAGTTTATAATTGCAGGTCTAATTTTCTTTAAAATTTTTGTAGCACTGCATTTCACTTAATTTTCCATTCATATGCAATAAAATTCCTGGTGTAAAGCAGTGATGCTATTGCAATATCATAAAGCTATAAGGTAAAGAGAGGCAGTAGGGAAGACATTCTAGTTCTGAATATTGCAGTATGGTCAGAAATTTATGGAGAAGAGAACCAATCATCTGATTTGGAAATTAAGAAATCGTTAAGTGGCTATGGGGGCACCTGGGTGCCTCAGTCGATTCAGCATCCAACTTTGGCTCAGGTTATGATCTTGTGAGATTTGCAGGTTCAAGCCTGTGTTGGGCTCTGTGCTAACAGCTTGGCGTCTGGAACCTGCTTTGGATTTAATGTCCCCCTTTCTTTCTCTGTACATCCCCAGGTGGTGCTCTCTCTTTCAAAAAGAGATAAATAAACTTAAAAAACTTATGAAGCAGGATTGAAGAAGAAGATTTTTAGCAGATAGTGGATAAGAAATCCTGGTGCAGTAGATCAGTGAGTTGAGGTTAAATAAGGAAGCAGAGCCTGCAAACCTAGATGACGTCTTCAAGAACAGCATGGCTGTGACGTAAGTAGAGATAAGGGATAATGGCTTGAGGAAAACACAGGGTAAGGAGGGAAGGTGATTTTTTTAAGAACTGGGGGAATGTAGTACATTTATAAACTGAGATGAAAATAGTTAATTTATTTGCAGAGTTACTTAAGACTAGGTTTTAACATATAATATTATGGAGAAATTAGATTAATATTGAGACATTTAAGTTATTTCCACTAACATAGATTGTTGCAACAATGACCAAGTAGAAATTTTGTGGTCTTCGACTTGTGATTTAGGAAAATTAAGTAAAAGTGGTGAAACTGGGTGCCTGGGTGGCTCAGTCCTTAAGCATCTGACTTCAGCTCAGGTCATGATCTCACAGTTCATGAGTTCAGTCCCACAGGTGAGCACGAGCCCTGCTTTAGGTAAACACTAGCCCTGCTTCAGGTGAACCCTGCCTCTCTCTCTTTCTCCCTCTCTCACTTTCTCTCTCCCTCTGTCCCTCCTGAGATTCTCTCTGCCCTCGCTCACTTGCACTCATTCACTCTCTTTCTTGAAAAGAAGGAAGGAAGGAAGAGAGACAGACACAGAAAGAAAAAAAGACAAATAGATAGATGAAAGAAAGAAAGAAAGAAAGAAAGAAAGAAAGAAAGAAAGAAAGAAAGAAAGGAAGGAAGGAAGGAAGGAAGAAAGGAAGAAAGGAAGAAAGGTAGGTCACGCACTCCTAAGATGAATAAAACTATGAAAAAAAAAAAAGTGGTGAAATCGAATAGGCAGTAATGATCAAGACCCATGAACCAGATACTGCTTCGGTTATCTTGCAGGTTTGGATCCTACTGAGTGACCTAAATTATCTTTCTAAAAGTTTTGGTGCTTAGTATGTATAGAGAAAAATATAGTAAAGAACTAAATATTTGCTACTAAAGAAAGGCAAGAAGATTCGGTTTATTTGTGGAGTTCAAATCACTTCACAAGTCTCCAAGATTTCTCATTACAGTCTTCTAACTAAGCAGTGTTCTGCCCTGAAGGAATCATATTTAAAGTCTACAGTTATTTAAAGTTCAAATATTTTTCAGTTGCAAGTTTTCAGTTACAAACATCTCTGTGGTGTTTTTTAAGGAGGAAATTTTCACTTTTGATCTGTATTAAACAGGCTTCATTAAAGCTCTCACACAAGGACTTTCTGACATTTGCATTATGTAATTGAAGTAAAAATAATTATAAAGTTTAGGTACTATTCTTTTTGCCAAATGAAGTCTATCTAGAAAGAGCTAAATAGATACCTCAGCATGTAAACTGAGCTAAATGGATACCTCTTGTTTCATCTGTGTAACTTGCTTCGATAATGATACAAAATGATTATAGTAAAGAAAATCATACCTTAGTTAAAGGTGTATTTTCTGTTACAAAATAGTATTTGAATTTCTAGTTGAGTCCTAACAAATATGTGGCTGAATTAAAATTGAGGCATATCAGGCTTCAGTCTGAAAGAATGCAGAGGAGAAAATTTCACTGGGTCATGGTTGTTCTAAAAAACATATTAGCACAATATATGTTATAGAACTAACAATTTGCTTTGGATTAAATATTCTGCAATGTAATCCACTCTCTTTCTTTTTTGAAGTAACTTCAGACTTACAGAAGAGTTGTGAAAATATTACAGTTTATATATACTCTTACATTAGCTTTGTCTAATGTTAACAATTTACATAATCAGAACAATTATTGTTAATGTTGTTACAATATTATTAACTATACTGCAGACCATATTTAAAATTCAACATTTTTTCTCCTAGTATCTTTTTTTTTACCAGAATTCAATCTAAAATTCCACACCGCATTTACTTGTGTTTTCATACTTGCCAATCTATAACAGCTCCCCAGTTTTTTCTTGTGTTTCATACGTTGACATCCCTTGTCTTGAGGACTACAGCTTTGTAATGTACCTTGAAGTCTGGAATCATGATGCCTCCAGCTTTGCTTTCCTTTTTTCCTTATTGCTTTGGCTATTTAGGGTCTTTTCTGGTTCCATATAAATTTTAGAAATGTTGGTTTTAGTTCTGTGAAAAATGCTGTTGGTATTTAATAGGTATTGCATTAAATGTGTAGATTGCTTTGGGAAGTATAAATATTTTAACAATATTTGTTTTTCTAACTCACAAGCATGGAATGCTTTTCCATTTCTTGTGCCATTCAGTTTCTTTTATCAGTGTTTTATAGTTTTCAGAGTAGAGGTCTCTCATCTCTTTGGTTAGGTTTACTCCTAAGTATCTTATTAATTTTGGTATAATTGTAAGTGAGATTACTTTCTTAATTTCTCTTTCAGCTGTTCATTCTTAGTATATAGAAATGCAAGCAACTGACTTCTGAACATTGATTTTTGTATCCAGTGACATTACTCAATTAATTTATCAGTTCTCACAGGTTTTTGGTTGAATCTTTAGGACTTTCTCTATTTAGTATCATGTCATCTGCAAATAGTGAAACTTTTACTTTTTCCTTACCAATTTGTTGCCTTTTCTTTTTGTTGTCTAATTGCTGTGGGTAGGACTTCCTGTACTCTGTTAAATAACAGTGGTGAGAGTGGATATGCTTGTCATGTTCCTGACCTTAGGGGAAAAGCTCTCAGTTTTTCCCATTGAGTATGATGTTAGTTGTGGGTTTTTCACATATGGCCATAATATGTAGAGGTATGTTACCTTCAAACTTATTTTGTTGAGAGCTTTTATCATGAATGGATGTTGTACTCTGTCAACTGCTTTTTTCTGCTTCTACTAAAATGAATATATGGGTTTTATCCTTTCTCTTATTGATGTGATATATATCTCTTTATAATGTGATATATTAAATTGATTGATTTGTGACTTTTGAACCACCGCCAGCTACTGGGAATAAATCCCATTTGATCATGGTGAATGATTTTTTAAAATTTATTGTTGGATTCTGTTTGTTAGTATTTTGTTCAGGATTCTTGCATCTGTGTTCATCAAGATACTGGCCTGTAGATCTCTTTTTTAGTGTGTCTTTATCTGGTTTTGGTATCAAGGCAATGCTGGCCTCAAAGAATGAATTTGGAAGTTTTCCTTCCTCTCTTATGTTTTGGGGAAGTTTTAGAAAAATAGGTATTAACTTTCTATAAATCTTTGGTGGAGTTCACCTGTAACGCTGTCTGGTTATAAACTTTTGTGTGTTGGGAGTGTTTTGATTACTAATTCAATCTCCCTGCTTGTAATTGGTCTACTCAAATTTTCTGTTTTTTTCCTGGTTCAGTTTTGGGAGGTTATATGTTTCTAGGAATTTATTCATTTCTTCTAGGTTGTCTAATTTGTTGGCATATAGTTTTTCATAATATTCTCTTATAATTGTATTTCTGTAGAATTGATTGTTATTTCTCCTCTTTCCTTTGTAATTTAATTTGAGTATTTTCTCTTCTTTTTTTTTTTTTTTTTTTTTTTTTTGATGAGTCTGGCTAGAGGCTTATAAATTTTGTTTATCTTTTTTAAAGAACCAGATCCTGGTTTAATTTATCTGTTCTACTGGTTTTTAGAATTTCTATATCATTTCTTTCTGCTCTAGTCTTTACTGTTTCTTTCCGTCTGCTGGATTTGGGTTTGTTTGTTCCGTTTTGTTTTTCTAGCTCCTTTAGATGTAAGGTTAGGTTGTTTATTTGAGATTTTTCTTGGTTTTTGAGGTAAGCCTGCATTGCTATAAACTTCCCTCTTAAGGAAGCTTTTGCCATATCCTAAAGGTTTGGGACTGTTGTGTTTTCATTTTCAAAAAATTTGGATATCTTCACTGATTTCTTGGTTAACCCATTTATTGTTTGCTAGCTTGTTATTTAACCTTCATGTGTTTGTTGTCTTTCCAGATTTTTTCTTGTGGTTGATTTCTAGTTTCATTATAGGATTGTTGGAAAAGATGCATGTTATGACACTGATCTTTTTGAACTTGTTAAGACTTGTTTTATGACCTAATATGTAATCTCTTCTGGAGAGTGTTCCATATATACCTGAAAAGAATGTACATTCTGTGTTTTAGGATGTTTTGAATATATCTATTAATTCCACCTGGCACAATATGTCATTCGAAGCCATTCTCCTTATTGAGTTTCTGATTTAATGATTTTGTCCGGGGTTCTCTATGCCTCCTGGACCTGGGTATTTGTTTCCTTTCCCATGTTAGGGAAGTTTTCATCTATTATTTCTTCAAATAAATTTTCTACCCTATTTGTCTCTCTTCTTCTTCTGGGATCCCTATAATACATATGTTATTATGTTTTATGGAGTTACTGCGTTCCTTAATTGTATTTATGTTTTACATAGTTCTTTTTTTTATCTTTCCTTTAGCTTCATTTCTTTCCATGCTCTGTCTTCTAGGTCATTAATACACCTTTGCTTTTTCTAGCCTTCTGTTCATTCTATCAAGCATGTTTCTCATTTTGTTTATTGAACGCTTTCTCTGCTGTATTATTCCTTGTCTTTGTGTTAAGGGTCTCACTGATCTCTTCTGCTCTTTTCTTAAGTCCGGTCAGCATCTTTATGATCATTAATTCTCTATCAGGCATGTTACTTATATCTATTTCTTTTATATCTCTGACCATGGCCTTGTCCTGCTCTTTCATTAAGGACAAATTCCTCTGTCTTCTCATTTTGTCTAATCTCTGTGCCTGTTTCTCTATGTCAGGAAAGTCAGCTATGTCTTCTGTTCTTAAGGGTGATGGTCCTAAGGAGAAGAAGTCCTGTAGTACTTTGCCATGTAGTATCCCCTATTCCCTGGGGCCTGGTGTTTCAGGTGTTTCCAGTGTGTGTTATGCATACTCTGTTGTGTGCTGGTTGCTTTATCTTTCAAGCCAGTTGTCTGCAGAGGTGCTCTTTGCCTATTGTGAGCAGTGTTTTGTCTTTGGCCTGAATGTGGTGAGTTTTAACTAGGTGTGCTCTGGTCTGCTTGTGACATGAGACCGGCTACCACTGCTGCCAAACTGAGGCCCTGCAAAACTCCCAGATCTGAACAGTCATCTTTTGCAGGAGTTTGGGCCTGTCTTCTCTGGGAGAAGGTCTGCCACACTGCAACTAGGGCAAATGTGACTGGGAAGGGTGATTCCACCAGAGTGTGGGGGGCAGGTCTTGGTGTAAGCAAGTTAGGCAGCAGGGCCATGCTGCCCTGGTTCTCATAGTTGACTCTGTGCTTATGCTGAGGAGCAGAGGAAGGAAATGGCACTGACCACTTCCTATGTTCCTGGAGGGGTCTCTATATGAATGATGCTTCTCTGGGATATGCTCTTAGATGAGCACATAACTTCCCCACTATGTACCCCAGGTGCTCTTCAGATTGCTATTTCCACACTGTGTCTGTGGGCTGTTTGCCTACCTTCTCTCCAAGAACAGAACTGACCCTGAGACAAGCCTATTGATTTTTAAAAATCTAGGCTTAAAACCACACTGGTTGAAAGCACTCATGAAACTCAGCCCTTCTTACTTTCCAAGCCAATTGCTATGGAGATTCATTTTCCCTGTATGGGCTCCTCTGTGTACTAGGGCCCATCTCCTGCCCTTCTCTGTGACTGCAATGACCACAGTCCATTTCTCTCCCAAACCATGTCTCTGTACTTCCTACCTTCTTTGATGTGGTCTTCCCTACTTTTAGATGTGGAGTTTGTTCTGCTGTCTTCAGGCGGATTTCTGTGGTATGTAGGATGATTTGATAGTTATCTAGTTGTGTCTATGGGTTGAGGTGAGCCTAGGGTCCTTCTAGTCTGCTGCCATCTTTCCCCTCCAGTCCAGAAAATTTTTCTTAAGTGAGAATCGATGTAACTGCATGAGTGCTGGAATTTGTTTTTTGGGGTTTTTTGTTTGGTTTTTTTTTTTTTTTTTCGGTTTGTAATAGATTTATCTTAAATAATTGAAATGGTTCCTGAAACATTGAAAGTTCTCAGTATTTGTTGAATAAATGAATGAAAGAGCATGCAATAATTCCTTATTTTTAATAGAAAATAACTACTTAGATTCCTCGGACTAAACTGGACATACATGCATATATGGAAAGACACATAAACCCATTCATGAGCACTTCTGTGATAAAATTTTAAGTGAAACAAAAGCTGCCTAACATGCAGAAAAGTGAAATGCTGAACTGATATCCCTATTTTACCTACAGATATTTAATTCTCCCATTATCCTATGAAAATATGGGATCCATGTGAACTTAAACCTTGAAATCCCCAATTCAACTTTCTTTTGTTCCTGTATCTTTTTGGTAATTTTGCTGTTAGGATTTAACTTATTTTTCCTATTATTGCAAAAGTTGTAGGTAGAGAACAGTGGGGAATATACCTTGAGATTTTCATTCTACTTCAAACGTTGTTGCAACACTGTCCTAAGCCAACTTGGGTGCCTATGATTTTAAGCTTTCTTCGGTAGATAAATATTAGCCACCAAATGAGTTTGAGGTGAATGAGGATTAGTTACTCCCCATTGCTATAGGTTATAATAAAAATTAATCTCAGATTAAATCTCACTGACATTGACTAAACATTTATTGGTAAGCAGGCACAAAAGCAGTCTCTTTACCTGTTCTGTAAGTACCAGTTCTCTGTTCAGTTAGACATTCTAAAATCAGCTTATAGGAAAAACTCACTAGAAGCAAAAGCCAGGATTCTAAATGGTTCTTCAATCCTTAGAGCTGTGCATCAGGCAACCAAAATCCTGTTTGTGGATGACCAAAGACTTGCTTAGAAATTTAGATAGCATCTCCTTGAATATGTGTACTCTGTTCATGGGGTCTGAAATCATTTGACTGATTTGTATCAACACACTTCATTTACTTGTGAAAGCCCATTTCTAACATTCAGCAGGCCGTCTTAAATGGCTACTGGTTTCACCAGTCCAAATGCCCTTAATCTTTACAGTATAATGTTTGGTGCCAGCCAAAATACAATAACAGAAGGAACTGTAACAATCTTGTACAAAGTACAGTGGACTTTCTGATAGAACACTTACAGACCATGTTTGTACTGAATATTTTCTTTTAAAATATCTTTTGACTTTAGATAACTTCAGACTTCATAAACACTGAAAAAAAATAGTATAAAGAATCCCCATATGTTTTTTTATCCACCATCTCTAAATGTTAACATTTGTTTAACATTTATTTAATTTTGAGAGAGAGAGAGAAAGAGACAGAGCATAAGCGGGGGAGGAGGGTGGGCAGAGAGAGAAGGAGACACAGAATCCTAAGCAGAGTGTGGGCTCCCAGCTGTCAGCACAGATCCTGATGTGGGGCTCAAACCCAGGAACCATGAGATCATAACTTGAGCTGAAATCAGATGCTCAACTGACTGAGCCACCCAGGTGCCCCTCTAAATGTTAACATTTTACTACATTTTCCTTATCATTCTCTATGATACATATACATAATTATCTGAACCTTGGTATCATGATTATCCTTTATCTAGATTTTTCAAAATTGACCAATTGTGTTATTAATGACTTTAGTAACAAAAGAAAAAATGTTTAACAGTATTTAGTTTAGTTTCCTCTCATTGGGTTATTTCTAGGTCTCTCTGTTTTTCATAATCTTGCCATTTTGAAGATTACTAATTATTGATTTTGTGTAGTGCCCCCAATTTGTGTTTCTGTGATGTCTTCTCATGGTTAAATTCATATTAAGCAATTTTGGCATATTGATATTGTGATATTCTTTCCTTTTCAATGCATTGTATAGGGAGATAAATCTCATAGTTTCTGGATTCTCCATTGTGAAATTATTACTTTTCTTTTTGCAGTTAATATGTGTTTTGTAAATAGATAGTTTGAGGCCAAAAGAATATCTTGTTTCTCATTAAAATTTCAGTCATTAATTTTAGCATCAATTGTTAAATTTTGAAGAAAACAATTATTACTAAGATGTTTGCCAAATGATGGTTTTCTAATCTTTTATTCTATTCTCTATACTGAAAGAAAGGACATTCTCTTCTTATTATTTATTCATTTCATATTTATTTACTTTTATAAGTATGGATTCATGGCCTTTGTTTTATTCTGTGGATTAAATAATCTGTTATTATTGGTATTCATATTGATGTTCAAATGTTTGGACTATGTATTTTGGATTAGAATGCTATTAGTTGTGCTATTAGTTGCTCAGTAGACTGTGCATGTCTGATTTGAATACTTAACTGCTCCAGGAGCATAGCTTAATCCAAGAGCCCCCTGCCCCAACACACACACACACACACACACACACACACACACACACACACACACACACGCACACATCCAACATCACACTGTGCATGCTGAAGTATTTTCCAGTGAATTGCATTGTAACTTACATCAGATCCATTATACGTGAATAAATTAAAATTGAAATATAGGCCCTCCAAATGAGAACCATAAAGTCTGAAAGCTATAAGCATTTTGAAAATGCTTCACAGCATGATTATCAGTCAGGTCCAAAACAAATTCGGGTAATACTTGTCATTTGATGTATCACTTACTGAGGCACACAATTTCATTGGCATTTAAAAGATAAGCATTCACATCAATATTTTTTTTTACTTTTTTGGAAAAAAAATTAGTTTCAACCAGCCTAGGATTGAAAACACCTAAAATACTCTTTGAAGTTAACCTTCTACTGGTTTCATTTCTGATGTTTTATAGAAAGTATTGGGATTTGAGGTTTCCTGTTATTATTCCTGTTATTTATTCCTAAATTAGTTATTCAAAAATTGAAACAATTGCTGTATGTTAACTCAAACTGATCTTGGGAAAATGAAAAACTTCTTTCAGGTCCATATAGATATGGATGGAATGTAGATGTTTACTTATTTACTTCTCCTATAAAATTTTCCATTGTGTATTTAAATTTTATAGTTACAAAAATATTTGCTATAATAAAACTTCATTTCTTCTGATTGTTATTATTTCATAAATACTGTTCTAATAAGCCAGTTTTATAGAAGATCATGAACTTGACATATGGACAAAAATAAAAGCCAATAGTAACTTTCTATTTTTGGACTTTATAGTTAATTCATGTAAGAATGAGTTTAATTAGGATTTAAATTCAAGGAAGGTATGTATAGCATTTCCAAGGTAGTCAGAAATGCTTTGGGGTACCCTCACACATGATAATCTTAATTTTATCTTAATTCTATTTTTTTCAGTGGACTGTGTTTTTTTTTAATTTAATTTTTTTAATGTTTTATTTATTTCTAGGAGAGAGAGAGAGACAGCGTGAGCAGGGGAGGGTCAGAGAGAGAGGGAGTCACAGACTGAAACAGGCTCCAGGCTCCGAGCTGGCAGTCAGCACAGGGCCCGACGCGGGGCTCGAACCCACGAACCACGAGATCATGACCTAAGCGAAAGTCGGACGCTTAACCGACTAAGCCACCCAGGTGCCCCTTCAGTGGACTGTTAATACTTTTGGGGAAAAGTAAAATGAAGAGGAGAAAATGATGGTAATGCCTAATTTCTCATAATGCGTTACACCTCCAGTCTGTTTATTTTCATAGTTTCATTTCATTCCAACCATTGTCTTGTGAATAAGATGTTATTATCCCTGTGTTTCAGGTGAGAAAATTTAATATCCAAGATAATTTGCCCATGATTATTTAAGCGAATTTGCTACATTGGAAGTGGAACTGAAACCTAGGTAATTTTGCTTCATATCCTGGCTTTCCCACTTAACCACGCTTTGCTTTGTGACATACAATGGGAAGAATACTCAGAAAATGAGTTGTCATCCTGGATCTGCCACATTTTATGTGTGACTTTGTAGAAGTAACTTCCTCCCTACCATCAGTTTTCTCAGAGATCTTTTCTGGTTCAGTCAATCATCTGGACATTCACTCAGCGCGTCTTCACTGAATGCCAACCCTGGGCCAGGCAGTGTCCTAGTTCTGAAGGTACAGAGTGAATGATGCCACTCTTTTTATGAAACTAATATTCATGTAAGAGACATAGGGAATAAAAAAGTCAACACATATTTAGATGTACATTCTATTAGCATTTATTTTAAAGTGTTTAATGTTTATTTATTTTTGAGAGAGAGGGAGACAGAGCGTGAGTGGAGGAGGGGCAGAGAGAGAAGGAGACACAGAATCTGAAGCAGGCTCCAGGCTCTGAGCTGTCAGCACAGAGCCCGATGTGGGGTTTGAACTCAGGAATCATGAGACCATGACCTGAGCCCAAGTCAGACACTTGACCAACTGAACCACCCATGTACCTCATCTATTAATATTTATTTAAAAGGAAGAAATTTGAAGATTTGTAGTTGGTAATAAAACCTAAAGAAATTATTGATATGTATAATATTGACCAAAATCTGAACCTTTCTGTCAATTTTATTGACTAATTTTAGTGTGATTAATTTAAACTTGTAGATCAGGTTTTGAGTTTTATTTTGATAATATAGGCATACATAATCTGACTTCCACTATACAGTTTTAAAGTGCATTTGTTTAAAGACACTAAACTATTTCCTTTGCTTTGGGCATTATTATTTCTGAGCTTATGTAATAGACAGCTGCTTTTTAAAAAGTTTTATTGAGATATAATCCCAACTCACCTGTTTAAAGTACAAATTTGATGTTTCTCAGTGTTTCCACAGGGTTGTGCAACTGTCACACAGTCACTGTTATAACATTTTATTTTATTTTATTTTATTAAAAATGTTTTTAATGTTTATTTATCTTTTTGAGTGAGAGAGAGAGACAGAATGCTAATGGGGTAGGGAAAGAGAGAGAGGGAGACACAGAATCTGAAGCAGGCTCCAGGCTCTGAGCTGTCAGCATAGAGCCCGATGCGGGGCTCTAGCTCACAAACTGCAAGATCATGACCTGAGCAGAAGTTGGACACTTAACCACCTGAGCCACCCAGACACCCTAGAACATTTTAAACACTTGAAAAAGAAAGCCCATACTCAATAGTGGTCACTACCTACTTCCCTCAAACCCTCTGAAATCTGCTTTTGTGTTCTCTGACCACAATAGAATTAAATTAGAAACAGATAATCTAAACATCTGAGAAACATCCCAAAATACTTGGAAACTAAGTGATAAACTTATAAATAACCTTCAGATCAAAGGAGAAATTAAAAGAAAAATTAAGATATATAAAAATATAAACACAACAAAACAAAGTTTGTGGAGTATCCCAAAGCAATGCTTAGAGGGTACTTAACAGCCCACCAAGCACCTATATTAGAAAAAGAAAAGTTCTCAAATCAATAACCTCAGTTTCCATTCTAAGAAATTAGAAAAAAAAAAGCAAATTAAATCCAAAGTAGGAGAAAAGATAAAAATCAGAGCAGAAACTCACCAAATGGGAGAAGAAAACAATAAAGAAAAACCATGTAATCAAGTTAGTTCTTTGGAAAAATAAATCAAATTGATAAACTCCCTCTAGACAGATGATGAATAAGAGAAAACAGAAATTATCAGTATCAGGAATGAGAGAAGGGACACCATCACTACAGATTGTGTGGATATAAAAAAAATTATAAGAAAATATTTTGGACAAGCTTTTTGTCAGTAAGTTTGGCAACTCAGATGAAATGAATAAATTCCGTGAAAGACAAATTTCCAAAGAAATTTCTAAAAAGAAATGCATGATGTGAATTGCACCATATCAATTAAAGAAATTGCATTTGTAATTCAAAATCTTGGCAGAAAAAAAATGTTAGAACCAAGTGGCTTCACTATGGGACTTTTGCCAAATATTTAAGAAATAAATAATACCAATTCTACCCAAGTTCTTCTAGAATATTCTAAAGGATTATATGTTTCCCAGCTTATTCTGTAAAGCTAAAATCACCCTCATACCACAATAAGAAAAAATGACAGTACAAGCAAAATAAAAGATAGATGAATATCTTTCCTAACATAGATGCAAAAATTGCTCTTTAAATTTTAGCAAATCAAATCTAGCAATATGGAAAATGTATGTGGGATTAAGATGATCATATGCTACTTATATTGTCTTACATTGTAGGGACAAAATTAATCATATTAACAGCAAACCTTCAAAAAAACGGAAAAAACATATGATCATCTTAATCTAACATTCATTTTTGATATAAACTCTCAACAATGTAGGAATAGAAAGGAACTTGTCTAAGTTGCTAATGGGTATTTATGAAAAACCTACACTTGATGTCATGTTTATTGGGGAAGAGCTAAATATTTTTTCTTAAGATCTGGAACAAATTGGATATCCTCTCTTACTACTCTGTTTAACATTGAGTTGAGCCAGAGAATTCTTGCAAATGCAATAAGAGAAGAAAAATAAATAAATGACATCCAGAGTGGAAAGAGTAAAAGTGTTATATTTATAAATGACATGATTGTCTATGTAGAAAAATCTGATTGGATCTTCAAAAATGCTATGGAACTGAAAAGTGAATTTGACAAATTTGGAGAATACAAGATCAATATAAAAAAGCAATTCTATTTCTATATACTGACAATGAACCATTTGAAATTAAAAAAGAATACCATTTAGAATAGCACCATACTATGATATACTAATAGATAAATCTGACAAAAGTTAAAAGACCTACACTTAAAATTGAAAGTACTGCTAGGAGAAATTAAAGACCTATATAAATAGATATATGACATCCATAGATTTGAAACAAAGTTGTCACTATGTCAGTTCTCCCCAGATTAATTATAAATTCAACTCAATATTAATAGGCTTTTTTCTTTTGTTTTTATTTTTGGTAGAAATTGACAAATTTATTCTAAACTCACATGGGAATCCAAAGGACCAAGAATAGCCAAAACAATTTTTTTTTATGAGAGAAGTGGCGATTACAAAAAGCATGAGGGAACTTTTGGAGTTGATGGAAATATTCAATACTTTGTGGCAGTGGTTTCATGGGTGTGTGTGTGTGTATGTATATATACTTGTCAAGTTAGGAAAGGTAAATATGTAGAGTTTATTCTATATTAATTATACATCAAGTAAAATTTAAAAAAATAAAGGAAATTCATTGAGTGTATTTCATTCTTTACATTCTTCAGTTTTAAATGCCTAACATTTTATTTTTTATTTTTTTCCTTAAATGGTTTATTGTCAAGCTGGTTTACATATAACACCTAGTGCTCATCCCAACAAGTGCCCTCCTCCATGCCCATCACACCCCCTTCCCCTCTCCCTCACCCCATTTCAGTCCTCAGTTTGTTCTCAGCATTCAAGAATCTCTCATTGAAATACCTAACATTTAAAAACACTCCATTTTAGAGTCGCCTGGGTGGCTCAGTTAGTTAAGCATCTGACTTAGGCTCAGGTCATGATCTCATGGTATGTGGGTTCAAGCCTTGCAATTGGCCTCTATACTGACAGCTAGCTCAGAGCCTGGAGCCTATCTTCAGATTCTTTGTCTCCCTATCTCTCTGACCCTCCCCTATTCATGCTGCCTCTGTCTCTCAGAAATATATAAAATATTTTTAAAAATTTTAAACATTCCATTTTATTTCTCATGATTTTGGGTTGTTAATGCCTCATTACCTGAACCTTTAAAACTGCTTAATGCTATTTCAAGGTTGATTTCAAGAGCTGAAGGAAAAGTTTAGTCAGGCCCTTTTACTATGAGTCTTGGCTTACTTCCTGGAAACCTAGCTAAATGATTACTAAAAACTTAAAGGACTTAGGGTGGTCATTTAAAATATTAAAATTTTTAAAAATATTTATTTATTTTTGAGACAGAGAGACAGAGTGTGAGCAAGTGAGGGGTAGAGAGAGAGGGAGACCACAGAATCCAAAGTCGTCTCCAGGTTCTGAGCTGTCAACACAGAGCCCAACACGGGGCTTGAACTCTCGAATCACAAGA
The DNA here is from genome assembly GCF_008692635.1 of Crocuta crocuta. Lineage (NCBI taxonomy): Eukaryota > Metazoa > Chordata > Mammalia > Carnivora > Hyaenidae > Crocuta > Crocuta crocuta. The sequence goes on from NW_027528617.1 coordinate 3,447,240, forward strand.
TCATGACCTGAGTTGAAGTTGGACACCCAGTCAACTGAGCCACCCAGGAACCTCATCATTTAAAATATTTAAATACATGTTTGATTAACTCTCTTATGTGCCCATTTGCTTTATAAAAGGAATGGAACATATGATGTATCCAGTTATTTTACTGTTCAAGTATGGTCTCTTCAAGACAAACTTACAAATAATAATAATAAAATTACATAGAGAGTTAGAAAAATAATATTAAGCAAATCTAAAGATATTTTTTATTTTCCATGTTAACTTCCAACATTAGCTAATTTTAATTCATAAGCAAAAGGACACATTTGAAATGAAGTAATTCTTGAGGCATGAAAATAAATATTCATGAATTCCAGGTCAGTACCTCCACATAATGATGCCTGGCTTGAAATTATAAAATGTTTGTTTTGTTTTTAGAGATAGAGAGAGCATGCACAAGTGGGGCAAAGGGGCAGAGAGAGAGAGAATCATCATCCATGCTCAGCATGGAGCCCAACACCAGGCTCTATCCCATGACCCTGAGCTAAAATCAAGAGTCAGATGCTCAACAGACTGAGCTACCCAGTTGCCCCTAAATTATAAAAAGTTTAAAGTGGGTAGTTAAACATTACCTGGCCAGGGAGCTATATCTTCCAGATATCATCCAAATTAGCACATTCTTATATGAAACTATGGTGGCTCTAAGGAAGTGGAAGATTTTTCTAATGCTGAAAGAACAGAACTGTCAAATTGATTTCTTGTATCTGTTAAAACAGTCCTTCAATAAGAAGGGAAAATAAAGACATTCTCTGATGAAGGAAAATAATTTGTTGCTAGTAAATCTACCTTTCAAGAATGACAAAAAGAAGCTCTCCTAACAGAAAGTCTGTGATAATAGAAAAAGGTTGGCACTTTCAGAATAGAACAGTGGCATGAGTAAAAATAGAAGTAAACTATATAGAGTTTTACCTCAAGAGTTTCCTTAATCACATTTTATTGTTGAAACAAAAGCAGTAACACAATTTATTGTGTGTCTGTTCATGTGCTTTACCCATATCTTTACTGGATTATTTGTTTCTTTGGCGTTGAGTATAATAAATTCTTCATAGATTTTGGGTACTAATTGTTTATCTGATATGTCATTTGCAAATAACTTCTCCCATTTTGTATGTTTCCCTTTAGTTTTGTTGATTGTTTTCTTTCCTGTATGGAAGCCTTTTATCTTGATGAGGTTCCAATAGTTCATTTTTGCTTTTATTTCCCTTGCCTCTGGAGACATGTCTATTAGAAGTTGCTTCAGCCGAGATCAAAGAAGTTGCTGGCTGTTTTCTCCTCTAGGATTTTGATGGTTTCTTTTCTCACCTTTAGGTCTTTCATCTATTTTGAATTAATTTTTGTGTATGATGTAAGGAAGTGGTCCAACTTCATTCTTCTGCATGTCACTGTCCAGTTTTCCCTACACCATTTGCTGAAGAGACTGTCTTTTTTCCATTGGATGTTTTTTCTTGCTTTCTTGAAGCAGGAAATGTTGTCCATACAGAGCAGGAATGTTGGCCATACATTTGTGTGTCCACTTTTGGGTTCTCTATTCTGTTCACTTGATTTGTGTGTCTGTTTTTATGCCAGTACCATATAGTCTTGATGATTATAGGTTTATAATATAGCTTGGAGTCTGGAATTGTGATGCCTCCAGCTTTGGTTTTCTTTTTCTACATTACTTTGGCTATTTGGTGTCTTTTCTAGTTTCAAACAAATTTTAGGATTGTTGGTTGTAGCTCTGTGAAGAAGACTGGTGCTATTTTAATAGGGATTGCTTTGAGTGTGTAGATTGTTTTGGGTAATACAGACATTTTAACAATATTTGATTTTCTGATCCATAAGCATGGAATGTTTATCCATTTCTTTGTGTTTTCTTCAATTTATTTCAGAAGCTTTCTATAGGTTTCAGTGTACAGATCTTACTAATTCTTTGGTTAAGAGTTATTCCTAGGTATCTTATGGTTTTTGGTGCAATTGTAAGTGGGACTGATGCCTTGATTTTTCTTTCTGCTACTTCTTTATTAGTGTATAGAAATGCAACTGATTTCTGTTCACTGCTTTTATATCCTGCAACTTTGCTGAATTCACATATCAGTTCTAGCAGTTTTTTGGTGGAGTCTTTCATGTTTCCCATGTAGAGTATCATGTTATCTGCAAAGAGTGAAAGTTAGACTTCTTCCTTGTTAATTAATATGTCTTTTATTTCTTTCTGTTGCCTGATTGCTGAGGCTAGGACTTTGAGTGCTATGCTGAACAGCAGTTGTGAGAGTGGACATCCCTTGTTATGTTCCTGATCTTTATAATTTAAAGTTATTGACAAGAAATATCCAGGCTCCATGTAGTTTTAATGGAGAATTTTAGGAAACATTGAAAAAATTATTAAAAGTATTATTCAATGATTTCAGAAACAGAAATGGAAGAAATACTTCCTAACTTCCAATTTTATAAGGCAGTTATTGTTCTGATAACAAAAGTTAGTGTGCACATATGAATGCACATGTGTGCACATGTATGTGCACACATACACATAAACATAAAGAAAACTAAAACATACATGCAAGAAAACTATGAACATATACACAAAATCCTCAGTAAAATTTTAATAATCATAGATGATATCCCGGGGAATAGCAGATTAAATAAACTCCTCTACAAATCCTTTCCTCCACAAAAGCAGCAAGGACACCTGCAAAAAACATCAAAATAAACTTTTCCAAAATTTAAATACTAACAAGGCTGACGACTATATACAGAGAATTTATTCAAGAAGAGTGACTGAAACTTGGTATGAGATTAGTGGCATTTTATTTTGCCCAATTTCCATCCTTTCCTCTTCCTCTCCAGTTCCTTGTAAGTTCTAGTAGACCTGAGAACCAAGAAGCTCCTTTTCAGACTTGTCACATTTAAAAAAAATGTTTAATTTTTTACCAACAAAAAAATTATGAAGCATACAAAGAAACAAGAAAGTATGATCCTGACATAGGGAAGAAAAGTGGTCAATACAAACTGTCCCTGAGGAAGCCTAGATGTTCAACTCACTAGACAAAAACTGTAAATGAGCTATCAGAGAACTAAAGGAAAGTATGAGAATAATGTATCCCCAGATAGAGAATATCATTAAAGAGGTAGATGTGTATTTAATAAACAAATAGATACCATGGAGTTGAAAGTATAGCTGAAATGAAATGAAACCAACAGATTTGACCAGGCTGAGAAAAGAATCAGCAAACTAGATGAGGCAATTGAGATTATTTAGTCTGGGGAATAGAAAGATAAATGGATAAAGGAAAAGAATAAGAGTAAAAAATGTGTGGAACACCATCAAGCATGCCAACAAAATATAGTAGCAATCCCGAAAGATAAAGAGATTAAAAGAGGCAGAAAAAATATTTGAATATTATGGTTGACAGTTTTCCAAATTTGATGAACAAAATTAATCTTCACATTCAAGAAGCTCTGTGAACTCCAGTACAATAGTCCCAAAATCATCCTCCCCTAGAGACATCAGAAATTATCGAAAGCCAAAAACAAAGGTGGAGTCCTGAAAGCAGCAAGATAAGTGATTCATCACACACAAAAACTTGGTTAAGATTAACAGCTATTTTATAATCAGAAATCATGGAGTCCAGAAGACAGTGGGATGACACATTTAAATTGCTAGAAGTTGTGGTGGTTATAGGTAATAAAATCCTAGATACCTGTACACCCCCCCCCACACACACATACACACATACACACATACAGGCATATACAGCTGGTGAAATATGAATAAGTTTATGGTTTATATACATGTCAATTTTCTGTTTGATACTGTCGTATAGCTATGCACATAACATTGAGAGAAGCTGGGTAGAAGTGTGAGTCGATACTAATTCCAAAATGAAATTTTGAAAAAAAATATAACCCTTACTTGTATGAATACCATGTAAAATATTACTGTTAAAGTGATAATTCTCAAAGCTCCTGAAACAATACTCATTTAAGCTAATACTAGTTGTTGTAATTTTACTTTTCAATTCTCTCAAATCTTTAGTATAAAACACTGTGTGTAAAATCAACCTAGTACCAAACTACTAGTTACATTCTTAAAGCTGCCCTAGAAATTGTAGTGTGACCTTTAGCTAACAATTGAATTTATTCACTCTTGTGAGAATCTTCAACTATTGTCTAACAAAGCAATTTCACACATGATATTAGGCAACGTGTCTTTACCTCTTTGAAAAGTGACATTTTATTAAAAATCAGAATAGTAAACAATTTTTCTAATTTAAATTAAGTTTGTACTTACATTAGAAAATAGTCCAATGATGAACACAGAAAAAGAAAGGCTTTCATGAGCAAATATTGTATTTCCATGATACTGACCTATTTCATTTTACAAATTGCATGATGTTTAAGTCTGTGGCTTCCAGCAATCTTATTTATCTTTTGCTAATATTTTTACATGATTATTGACTCCACAGACTTTCCTACATTCCTAAAAGTTATTCTCTATCCTCTGCTGAGTTCTGCCATTTTCAATATATTATGTCCAGTTTTGGAATATTCAAATGCTCCCTGCTTACCTTTGCAATATTGAAGTATCATGTTAGATTAAAGCACTTTTGATCTCATTGACTGGTTTCTTATCCATTGACAGCAAGGAAGGTCACAAGAAAAACTGCAGTTTTTGTTTTTGTTTTGTTTTTTACTGTATCTTAGTAAAAGGTTGACTTACACTATGACTTGAAAAAATATTTTATTGCTTTTGGGGATTTTGAGAATACCTTGATTGATCAGAATGGCTAAACTAGACAAATGCACCTATGATACTAGCCAAATCACATTGGATGTGAATGAAACAGATTACAGTTAGTAATATTCAATCAGTAAAAAATTAGTGTTTAGAGAAGTCTTTCTAGTGCCTTCTCCCTTGTGGGATTAGACATTCTTTCTCTTTTTTATATAAACCTGAGCTGTACACTGTCAGTTGTTCAGAAATCCTGATGAAATGGCTGCTACGGTAAATCAAATTTAAGATTTTCAGTATCAGAAAAAGACAGGAAAAAGCCAGAAGTGGTCACCTTCAGAATTTTAATGAAGAAAATCCAATATAGGCATATATTTTTCTGGAAAAAAAAGTCTTTAGAGCAAATGTTTTATTTCACATAAAAATTTTTTTCTCTGCTTCTGATTTAATTTTCACTGACTATTTCAGGATAATAAGCCAAATGATATAGTCATTTCTAGTGAATATATAATCCAGATATAGGGTAAGATCCACAAGCTTTAATAGGTGGTCCTTTCAGGAAGTCAATTATGGAGAAGTTTGTGGTTGGAATCCAGTTTCAGTGAGCACAAGGGTTTGTTTCAGCCTTAGAACAAAGATGGGCTTTTATGCACAGAAAAAAAAAATCTTGACAGCTAAGGAGACTGCATTTTCAGTAGGATTTGTGTAAAATATGACTCCTTCAAGAAGAAAAAGAAAATTGCTTGTTACGAGTTTTTCTCTGCCAGGATGTCATTTTGTCACAGATTGAGAATGTGATTAGAGCTTTATTTATTGAAAACATAAACAACAAAATATGTTTTTAAGTGCCACCATGAGGGCTTAGTCTTGGTTCTTTACAAAATATTTTAAATAATAAAGGTGTTGCTTTTCATTGGGAGACATCCCATCATGTCACATAGTAAAATTTTGCCATTTTTTCTTTGTGGTTGAATTCACTAAAGGCCATATTTATTAGAAAATTATATTACATTTATAGAGCACATCTTACTACATTGAACATCTGATATAGATTTTGACTCTATAATCTAATGTCAGTGATTAAAAGCTCCTTGTATTTACTTTTGTTTTTATTATCTGTTTTGAAGAACATCTCTCTCCCTCCCCTATCACACTTTATCACTAAAAAGTGCACTGGAAAGTGCTTTGGGTTCACACTCCATTTATTTTAAAAATGTATGCATCAGGTATTCAGAATTAGTATCCAAATCATAAGAAACAATGATTTGTGGTATACTGACATTGCTGAGCCATGCATGGCCACATTTAAAATTTTATTTTTAATACTATAGTTAACACTCATTAACCTATCAAACTGGAGATTGATAAGACTGACAAAAACTTATATTTGTTAAGGTGTTTCTCCCCTTCAGTATATTCAAGTTCACCAAGAGTTTTCTATTTTCTGTTTGTTTGTTTGTTTGTTTTTCATAATGCACAGGATAGCACTCAACACCCATAACTGTCCAGCCCCAAATGCCAACAGTAAGAAGGTGAGAAAATCTATTCTAGACCAGCCCTTCTCCAACTACAATGTGCATGTGAATCACCCAGGATTCTAGTTCAAATACTGGTCCTGGTGGCCCCAGAGGTTCTGAAAATCTTATAAGCTCCTGAGTGATGTTGATGCTATAGATTTTAGTCTGTGGATCAAAATCTTTTTTGTTTTCTGGTCCAAAGATCTTTATTTTTTTCCCTTTTTATTTATTTTTTCCTATTCATTCCTTTTTATTAAATTTTATTTAAATCCAAGTTATTTAACATATAGTGTAATAATGATTTCAGGAATAGAATTTAGTGATTCATCACTTACATAGAATACCCAGTGCTCATCCCAACAAATTACCCTCCGTAATGCCCATCACCCATTTAGTCCATCCCCCCACCCAACACCCCTCGAACAACCCTTCGTTGTTCTTTGTATTTAAGAGTCTCCTATGGTATTCCTCCCTCTCTCTGTTTTTCTTATTTTTTCTTCCCTTCCACTATGTTCATCTATGTTGTTTCTTAAATTCCACATATGAGTGAAATCATATATTTGTCTTTCTCTAGAACTGACTTATTTCATACACTTTAGTTACATTTGCATTGTTACAAATGGCAAGATTTCATTCTTTTTGACTGTCGAGTAATATTTTATTGCATGTATATAACACACCTTTTTTAACCATTCAGTCAATGGACATTTGGGCTCTTTCCATAATTTGGCTATTGTTGATAGTGCTGCTATAAACATTGGGATACATGTGCCCCTTTGAATCACCATTTTTGTATCCATTGGATAAATATGTAGTAGTACAATTGCTGGGTCATAGGGTAGTTCTATTTTTAATTTTTTTTGAGAAAACTCCATACTGTCTTCCAGAGTGGCTGTACCAGTTTGCATTCTGACCAGCAGTGCAAAAGTGTTCCCCTTTCTCCACATCCTCACCAACATATGTTTTTCCTGAGTTGTTCATTTTAGCCATTTTGAAAGGTAGAAGATGGTATTGCATTGCAGTTTGATTTGTATTTCTCTAATCATGAGTGATGTTGAGCATCTTTTCATGGGTCTGTTAACCATCTGGATGTCTTCTTTGGAAAAGTGCCTGTTCATGTGCTTTGCCCATTTCTTCACTGGATTATTTGGGGTTTTTTGGTGTTGAGTTTGATAAGTTCTGCATAGATTTTGTATACTAAGCATTTATCTGATATGTCATTTGCAAATATCTTCTCCCATTCCATAGGTTGCCTTTTAGTTTTGTTGATTGTTTCCTTTGGAGTGCAAAAGCTTTTTATCTTGATTAGGTGCCAGTAGTTCATTTTTGCTTTTATCTCCCTTGCCTCCAGAGACTTGTAAAAAAGTGTTGCGGCCAACATCAAAAAGATTGCTGCCTATTTTCTCCTCTAGGATTTTGATGGTTTCTTGTCTCACCTTTAGGTCTTTCATCCATTTTGAGTAAGGAAGTGGTACAACTTCATTCTTCTGCATGTTGCTGTCCAGTTTTCCCAACACCATTTGCTGAAGAGACGGTCTATTTTTCATTAGATACTCTTTTCTGCTTTGTTGAAGATCAGTTAGCCATACATTTGTGGGTCCACTTTTGGGTTCCCTATTCTTTTCCATTGATCTATTTGTTTTTGTGCCAGTACCATATAGTCTTCATGATTACAGCTTTGTGATACAGCTTGAAGTCTGGAATTGTGATGCCTCCAGGTATGGTTTTCTTTTTCTACATTACTTTGGCTATTTGGTGTCTTTTCTGGTTCCATACAAATTTTAGGATTGTTTGTTGTAGCTCTGTGAAGAATACTTGGTGTTACTTTAATAAGGATTGCTTTGAATGTGTAGATTGCTTTGGTCAGTACAGACATTTTAACAATATTTGTTTTTCTGATCCATAAGCATGGAATGTTTATCCATTTCTTTGTGTCTTCTCTTTCTATTGAGATAATAAATGATTACATTTATATATTAAGTGCTATATATTATTATATATTATTTATATGTATAATTTTTACATATTAAATGTTAACCTCCTAATATTAACCAATCCTTATATTCCTGGAATAAATCCTACCAGATCATGTTTGATCCTCATATATTTATCTCAAATATGCAGCTTGATTTAGGTTTTTTTTATGTATGGTTATTTATGAGACGAATTTATAATTTTCTTTGTCAAATGTTGCATTAAGATTTTACGGTGAGATATATTCTCTCTTTTTCCATTGTCTAAAAGAGTTTCCACTAGATTGTAATGATCTGTTTCATGAAAATTTGATGGAACTCACCTGTAAATCCTTTGAGACTTTTATTTTCTTATTGGATGATTTTAAGTTATGGTTTTAGTTATGAGTCTTCATTTTTCTATTTTTTAGAATCAGTTGTGGTAAGTTACTTTTTTTGAGAAATGTAACCAACTAAGTTTTAAAATTACTCATCATAAGCTTATTGATATTTTTGTTAAATGTTCAATATCTGTTTTATCTCTAATATCTTCTCTGTCTTATTCAAAATGTTCTGTATATATATCTTCTTTTTTTTCTCCTTTTGATAGAGGTTTGTGCTTTGCTCATATTTTTTTGAACAACCAACATTTGACTTTTTGAGCCTCATTTTGTTCTCTATTTCACCAATAAGAGCTTTTACCATTATTACTTTTTCTATTTTTTGGTTTCATTCTTTTCTCTCTTAAATTATTAAGTTGTGTGTTTACTTTATTAATTATTGCCATTTGTTAGTTTATTTGGAAATTATTTGAGATATTTAATTTCCCTTTAAATACTGTTTTTCTGCAGCTTCAAATTTTGACATACAGTCTTTTCAGGATCATTGAGTTTTCATTATGTTGTTTTTGAAAGAAGAGTTGCTTAGAAAGTATGCTCTATTTCCAAATATATGAGCCTTTTATTTGTATTTTTATTAGCTTCTAACTTAATTATGGTGTGGTCAAATAATGTCTGTATGATACCTATTCCATGATCCTGATGTACGTATTTTTCCTTTAAAGAGCTATGTTTTTTTCTTATTTTTTTAAAATGTTTATTCATTTTCAAGAGAGAGAGAGACAGAACACAAGTGGGAGAGGGGCAGAGACAGAGAGGGAGACACAGATTCGGAAACAGGCTTCAGGCTCTGAGCTGTCAGCACAGAGCCCGATGCGGGGCTTGAACCAACGGCCCATGAGATCATGACCTGAGCTGAAGTTGGACGCCCAACCAACTGAGCCACCCGGGTGCCCCTAAAGAGCTGTGTTTCAGTGTTGTCCTCTGATTGGAAGATTTGCCAATCTCTCCTGATAAGTCTATTAATGTTGATTTTATAACTTATGAGACTTTTTATTAAGTACAGTATACCTATAGTTATATATATATATATATTTTTTTTAATAAACTGGACTTTTCATCTTCATGAAGCAATCCCATCTATAATATCATTTTTTTCACTTTAAATTGAATTTGTCTGAAGACAAAATGACCATACCCGCTTAGTTTTGAATAGTATGTACCTATCATCATTTTTCTTACTTTTAGCTTTTTTGTCCTCAAGTGTCACTTGAGTCTTTTCTAACTGAACTGTAGCATTAAAAGCCATCGAACAGTTTCTACTTTGTAACTGATTTATGTTGATTGTGACCGCAGGTATTTTGAACTTATCTCTGACGTGTTTACTTTTATTTGAGTTTGTCTCTCCTATAAAATTTCTTTTCTCTATTTTTTTTGTTACTGTTAGATTTATCTCTCTCTGTCTCTGCATTTAGGAAAATAAGAATGTTCGAGTCTTCTTAGAATGCTTATAGATGCCTTGATCTCCCTTCCACCATGTCAGTAATGTTTGAATCTGAGTTATTTGAAATTTTTTTCCTCTTTCCTTCCTTCCTTCCTCCTTCCCTTCCATCTTCCCTCTTGTCCTTCCTTTCATTTTTCCTTTTCTTCATACGTATTTTTGTTTTATATAGATTTAAATAGATTTTCCAATTAATTTTTATCATTATTACAACCTTTCCCTAAGTATTTCAGCATTTCTTGGATTTTTTTTTTTTCTCTCTTCTTATTGGTTTAGGTCCTCAGAAGCTGTTGAGTGTACTTTTCAAATAACAATGTTTTAAGTAATTTAAATGTCTGAAAGTATTTTTATTGTGCCTTCACATTTGACTAACACTTTGCAGAATGCAAAATTGTGACGTCAAAATTCTCTTTTTTAATCGTTAAGGTATTTCCTCACTGTAGTCTTAAACTTGTGTGGCTGATGAGGACATCTTATGTTAATCTAATTCTTGTTCTTTGGTTGTTTCGCTCTTTTGCTCTTGAAGTTTTTAGAATCTTTCTTCTGTATTTGATACTTGTCTTAGTTCGTTCAAAGGCTGCTATAGAAAAACATAGAAGGTAATTTATAAACAACAGAAATGTATTCCTCACAGTTCGGGAGGCTGATGAGTCCAAGATCAAAGTGCCACCATGGTCCATTCTGGTGAAATCCTTTTTCTTGGTTCATGGCTTGCACCCTCTCTCTGGATCCTCACATGGTGGAAGGGACTAGGGATCTCTCTGGAGATCTTTTATGAGTCATTAATCCCATTTCATGAGGGCTCTGCCCTCATAACTTAAGTACCTCCCAAAGGCCCCATCAACTAATGCCATTATCTTTGAGGCTTAAAATTTCAACATGTGAACTTTGGGGAGACCAAATTTCAGACCATAGAAATGTCTTAAATTTTTTCTGAACTAGTTCTATGTGTGTATTTTTTCTTATACCATCTGCTTTATCATCTATTAATTTATTCAGGAAATATATATTAAAAACCCACTCTAATCATTGTTCTAGGTGTTTAGATTGTATCTATAAACAGAATGCATTTATATTAGAATGTATCTATAAACAGCCTTACAGATTTTTTACTTGTTGAGCTTATAACTTAATTGAGAGGGAAGAGAATGAGGAATAGTGATCTAAAATAAATATAATAAATAAGTATAGTATATAGTTTGTTGCATAGTATTAAGGTTAGAGTGGTTTGACATTGTTGGGGGGACCAATTTACAATTTAACTACAGTGATCCGGGTATAGGCTTCGTTGAATAGGTTACATTTGAACAAAATTTGAAGGAGGTCAGAGTAAGACTTGGGATAACTGAAGAAGAGAGTTCCAGGTAATGAGAACAACCAGTGAAAAGCCCGAGGTTAGAACATTCTGGAGCATGAGAACAGTTGAGAACATTGTGGTTAAAATCAAGTGAAATGGGAGATGCCTGGGTGGCTTAGCAGGTTAAGTGTCTGACTCTTGATTTGGGCTCAGGTCATGATCTCATGGTTTGTGAGATCAAGTCCTGTGTTGGGCTTTGTGCTGACAACATGGAGCCTGCTTTGCATTCTCTGTCTCCCTCTCTCTGCCCTCCCGCTGCTTGCTTGCTCTCTCTCTCTCTGCCTCCCCAATAAACAAACAAACAAACATTAAAAAAAAAAAAGAACTGACCAACATGGGAAAAATAGTAAGAGATATGGCCAGAAAATACTAGAAAGCCAGGACACGTAGAGGATTTCAGGTCATCATAAGAATTTATTTTTTAAATGAACTAAATCTATACTTTATTCAGATTTCCTTAGTTATTACCTAATGTTCTTTTTGTGTTCTGAGATCCCATTCAAATTCCCTGAGTACATCTGCTCAATACTTACACTTAAGCTTCTCTGAGCTGTGACAGTTTCTCTGACTTTCCTTATTTTTGATAACTTTAACAGTTTCAAGGATTCCAGGTCAGATAATTTATAGAATGTTTCTCAACTGGAATTTTTCTGATGTCTAATTCATTGTAGATTTAGCTTATATGTTTTTGGAAGGAAGACCACAGAGGTAAAGTGCCATTTTTGTCCTATCACATTAATGTCACATCCTATTTGTATGACTTATTACTATTGTTTTTAATCTTTAAAAAATTTTTAATGTTTATTTTTGACACAGAGGCATAGCGTGAGCAGGGGAGGGGCAGAAAGAGAGGGAGGCACAGAATCCAAAATAGGCTCCAGGATCTGAGGTGTCAGCATAGAGCCCAATACGAGGCTCAAACCCACGAAGTGAGAGATCATGACCTGAGCTGAAGTCAGCTGCTTAAACTGACCGAGCCACCCAGGTGCCCCTTGATCCAATCTTCTAACTCACTAGCTCATCCATTCATTTTTATTCTATTTTATTTTTTGTGTTTTTTATTTCACAAGTAATATTCTACATACTAAATACAACTACTATTAAATTTCTACCATCACCTTATTGCCCATCTCCATTATTTTGTATTATTCATTAGCAATCATCGTCACTTACTATACTATATACCTTATTTTTCTCATTAACTGTCTATCACTAGAATAGAATATAAATTCCATGAGGGCTGGGATTTTTGTTTTTGTTTTTCCATTTCTCTAGCCCCTGAACTCTAGTACCTGAAACACAGTAAGAGTTAAATAGGTATTTTTTCAGTGAGTGAATTGATAGAGTAGTTGGCTTAGATAATCTTACATTTGAGAGAGTGGGGACATGACAATTTAATTAAGGAAATTTATGCTACTTCTAGTTTTAGAGAAGTATGTAATTATTTATTGGGCTACCCTGGCGACTGTTATTATACCATGTGCTTAGCTTTATGGAAGGGCACCTTTGGAATATGCCTTTACCATTAAGTGTTGTTCAAATACACCCATGTCTGAGAAAGGAAATATAAAGAGAGTAAATGGGAACTGTCAAGTGGAAAGTACAGTATAGTCAAAGATGTGATATTCTCAAGTAATCTGTGTTTAACAAGCCCTAAGATTATATAATTATATCTGTGGTTGGATCATTTTCTGAAATAGAAACAGTTATTTATCCTCTAAACTAGGTGCCATTTAGCCAAACCAGATGGAAAAGCGCCTTTTTATTGAATCTTCTTTCTGTCACTGATTGTTCTTTCACATGTAATAGCTTCCATGTTATTTTTTGAAACAAAAAGAAGTTCACTTTTCTCTTTGCTTTGTCCATAACAAGACCTCATTAATTAGGGGGTAAAAATTACTAATGAGCATGACTTCTTTTGGAAGACTTCTTACACCGTATAGTCTCTTTATCCTGATTCCCTATCCCAACTTCTGTTGTAGAGAAGGGACATTCCTTTAAAATAGCTTTACAGAATCTGAGGGCTGCAGAACACCATTTTGCTTTTAAAACACTTATGTAGTGCTAGTATATCTGTTCATTTGCAGACACACACATAAAGGAACACACACATATATTTAATCTACATCTATATACATTTCACTTGAAAACAGACTTTTATAATGCTGTTTACCCAAAAGTCAAAGCAAGGCGTGCTTCTCCTTACACGTGTGTTTGTTGTTTTTGCATTATCATTATTTCTTATTTATTGCCAATTTGTTTCCCTCTGCCTTTGCAGTCCTAAAGATTGATGCCGTTTTGGGGTCTAATTAACCAAGCTGTTCTCAATTACATTTTCAGTGTGTGTTTTCTATAATGCCTGCAGCTTATGGCACTGCCCCAAATTGCTTGTGCTGCTGAGGTGCTTGCTCAGCACATCTTCTTCTGCAGTCATGTCACCTTCGATGAAGTCTCACTTTCCCTACAGTCTTTTTTATTTGCATTTACATATGTCAGCCAAATCCTGTCCTTTTGCACTTGGCATTTTAATTAAGGTTTCTTCACCATGAAGTTACCATAATTTACAGGGAATTGGTCAGAAAATGCAAAGAAGTAATCAATAGGAAGACATTTTAATGTATCATCTAATTATTTTCCTTTTTCAATTCTTTCTTATTAAAGTGCATACATAATATTTTTCAGTCTAAAAGTGTTATTTTATTTCACAGTAATTTGATCTTACCAACGAGTATTTCCTGATTAAATGCTATATTTAAATTTTCTTTTGTTAAGAAATGGTGATAGTAAGGGAACAGCTGAATTCTCATCTCCCCAAAAGGAAAGTTGAATAAATCCTTAAGTATATTTCATACATTGTACTCAAGAATATTGGCAGAAAAAATTACATGAACTAGAAAAACACAGCCTTGAGTACAAGTTTCTGGGAGGTGCTATTTGATCCCATTTGGCACTGGGGGTGGGGAGTGGTGCATGCAGGATGTTATGAATAAGAGCTGGAAATATTTAGAGGACTCACTCAGGAACAGATATATTAAGCAAATAAAATATATGTAAAGGTATAGAAAAATTCAATAGCAAGATCAATAAGCTTGTATATGTATTTATGTATATACATGGATACTCAAAAATTCATCTTTATATTCAACAGATACCAAATTCATGTTCATTCCAAACATGTATAGAATATTTACAAATGTTGACAGTATGCTAGTCCCCCAGAAGAACTCCATTAATTTTTAAAACATTAATATTATACAGGCCAAATTTCCTAACTAAAGTGTAGTATGATTAAAAATCAGTAACAAATGACTACCTATAAAAAATCCCATGTGACAAGAATCAAGAAGATGTGGTTTATCTATACCATGGAATACTACATGGCAATGAGAAAAAATGATATCTGGCCATGTGTAGCAACATGGATGGACCTTGAGGGCGTTATGCTGAGCGAAATAAGTCAGGCAGAGAAGGACAAATATCACATGTTTGCACGTATAGGAGGATTAGGAGGAACTTAATTGAGGAACAAGGGGGAGAAGAAGGGGGGAATGGTGGGGGAAAGGGAGAGAGGCAAACCATGAGAGACTCTTGAATGCTGACAAAAACTGAGGACTGATGGATGTGGGGGGGAGGGGGGATGGGCATGGAGGAGGGCACTTGTGGGGATGAGCACTGGGTGTTATGTGGAAACTAATTTGACAATAAACTATTTGTAAAAAAAAAATCCTATGTGACAAGAAACACACTGAAAAAAAAGAGAGAGAGAAAGACACTAAATAATTATCTGGTTAAAGAGGAACTCAGTAGGTAAATTATTAAATTTTTAGAAATGAATGACCAGGAAAACATTGTATATTAAAATATGTGAAATACAGTTAATGCAGTGCTTAAGAAAAGTGACACATTTCTTAGTTTTTTCATGTACCAAAACTAACTGAAAAAAAATGAGATAACTGTTTATGTCAAGAAGATAGAAAAAGAACAACAGTAAAACCCAAATAAGCAAGAATAAGGTGAATATAATACAACCATAGATACCAATTTCCTCAGCCAGGTTGACAAAAATGTTATGAAGTTGGATAATATTAAGTATTGGCAAGGGTATTGGAAAGAGGGATCTTCATTCACTGCTGGTGCAATAAAAACTGATGAAGAGATTTTGAAAAGCAGAGTGGCAGTTACTTAGTAAAGTAAAGTAAAATTACATATTGCAATTGCATCTTTAGTATAAACTGAAAAACTCAAAACTCTTAGTGAAGTACACACTAAGACTATGCAGAAATGTTCACTGCACTGTTGTTTGGGTAAACAGATGGAAATAGAATGCTGTCTCTGGCACAATAATCTTCATGGATTTCAAAAAACATATGTAAGACAACATTATACATTTTTTGAGAATAAACATATTTAAACAAATACATAGTGATTAGAAGTTGTATTAGTTAAGACAGGCCAAGCTGCTATGATAAAGAGTCTCAAACATACAGAGACTCAAATTAAAATGAAGTTTATTTGTCCCTTAAGTAAAATCCCAGAGGTGAGTAGTTACATGTTGATGGGATGGCTCTACCATTAACGGTTTGTATTCCAGAGTTCCCATAAGTGGATCTTTGCAAATGTAAGACAACTGGAAGGGTGTGTCCCCATTCTAGCAGGACCCCTAAGCATATTTATTCTTTAAAAAAATTTTAATGTTTATTCATTTTTGAGAGAGAGTGAGACAGAGCACAAGTGGGGGAGAGGCAGAGAGAGAGGGAGACACAGAATCCAAAGCACGCTCCAGGCTCTGAGCTGTCAGCGAAGAGCCCGATGCGGGGCTCGAACTCATGAACCCCAAGATCATGACCTGAGCCAAAGTCAAGACACTTAACTGACTGAGCCACCCAGGTGCCCCTAAACATGTTAATGCTTATGAAAATGTCTATAAATCTGACTGCCTGTAATGTGTTGTAATGATCGAATGGCCATCAGTAATGACTAACCAAGTATAACTCCGTTCTATATTTTCTTTCCTAACATTATAAAGACACATTTTCTAAAACAGTATAAACACACATTTTTATCTACAAAGCTTTAGGTTTTATGAGGCAATTTTGTGTACATTACCTCATTTCATAATATTGAGAACACAAATGTGAAGCATTTGTAATGCATAATTTATAATGTAAACACTAGGAAAAAAACCTGCTTAAAGTTTCTAAAATTCAGTATGTTTCTTATCTGAAGAGTATCTTGGAGTACTACCTATGCTTGACCAGTTAATATACTTCATCCTCCAGCTAAAATGGGTCCTCTTGCTGGCATTGATATTTGTCTTCACAGGACAGAAGACAAATTGGGCAGAATTAAAAATCCACCTGGCTGGGGCTCCTGGGTGGCTCAGTTGGTTAAGCGTCCTACTTCAGCTCAGGTCATGATCTCACGGTTTGTGGGTTTTATCCCTTTGTCTGGCTCTGTGCTGACAGCTCAGAGTCTGGAGCCTGTCTTCGGATTCTGTGTCTCCCTCTCTCTTTGACCCTCCCCTGCTCATGCTGTCTCTCTCTCTCTCTCTCAGAAAGAAATAAAATATTTTTTTAAAAAAAGAAAAAAATCCACCTGGCTGTCAAAAACACACCAAACAGAAGTGAAACTATCCTTCTCAAGACAAAATTTTGTCTTGTTTATAGCATAAT
The DNA here is from genome assembly GCF_008692635.1 of Crocuta crocuta. Lineage (NCBI taxonomy): Eukaryota > Metazoa > Chordata > Mammalia > Carnivora > Hyaenidae > Crocuta > Crocuta crocuta. Next base: position 3,464,330 of record NW_027528617.1, read on the forward strand.
TTCTACCGTGTCATGGTGGAAGTAGTATAGTACCTGACATCAAGTCCATACTGACATTCTCAACTCACTAAACAATCATTGATTGATTGATGATTCTATGTCTCCTCAGTGATGGACATAGCAGTTTGGTGGCATTTCGTGTTCTGCCTCTGTCTGGTGTTTAAGCATCTTATTACTATGTCATAGGAACACAAGGAAGCAAGTTAAAAAAAGCTATAGGAAATTAATACACTTGAGAAACAGCTCAAGGAGAAGTATTTACATTTATAAAATTTATTTATAAGACATGGAGAATATTTGCCTTTATCACTGCATTAACGTAATCAGTTTAGGTTACTTAATTCACTTGGTTTTTCCCTTTGAAACCAATTCAAGAATAACTGGCATTGACCTTGATTTTATTTATACTTGGTGCCATGATTAATAACACAAAATAGTTCACTTTATTTTCTCTGTCAGAATATTTTTGATAAATGGGTTCCCTTGATCATATGATGTGGACCTTACTCCTCAATTTTCTCAGTCATAAATGCTACCTCTGAACAAAATAGAGATTTATTGGTGACCCTCCAGTCAGGTGAATAGAGCAATCAAATAAAGATGACCAGCACAGACCAAAAAAAAAAAAAGACAAACTTTTCTTTGTTGCACTTCTTTCCAAATATAGGGGAATTTCTTGATATTCTATTAATGGCTTTGTAATGAGTTTTCCTCTCAATAAAAAAACTTCATCATAAAACATGTTTGAATTATTTTTCTTCACCAAGGAATGAAGTGTGCTGTTTTGTACATTAGAATGGAGAACAATGCAAGAGGAATAGGATCACTGGGTTTTGACTGTTGCTGCTTTCCTGACAGGGCAAATTGCTCTATTGCAAAAAGGAACTTGGAAGCTTAAGTAGGCCAGTGTGCAGGGCAGGGTCCGTGTGGGCAGCCTCAGGGGTGCAGTGACCAGGGAAGTTCTGTCCAATCTTTTAAACCTGGGTACAGCCTAATGGTGTGGCCATGAGTGGCAGGATGGCCTGATTGTGAAGACTCTGTGAAGACAATGAAAAGAGAAAATGCTTAATATGGAGAAGTATCTAGAATGAGTGATTTAGGGTATGACCTCTGTCTTTCACATAAATGTTGGGCTAGATGCCAACTTTAGAGATAATGTGAACACCGAGACTTTTGCTTCTGGTAATATTTTTTTCCATTTCTATAAGCAGAAGCAACTCTTCCCCAGCCCCCTGCCCAGACCAGAGCCTCTGAGGTGGAAGAGAGCTTTAATGTCTCTAAACCTAGCGCTATACTTATATTAAGTGGCACTTTACGTACTTAAATATATTTGTGCCAAATGGAACAATGAGCAGCTATGAATGTTTACTTGTGCTTACTTTTGTTATAAAAAAAAAAAAAGGTTTCTGCATGAATGGTTTTCCGAGACATCTGGAAATGTGCTCATTGAAGATCCTTGTGTTTTCTTTAATATTTATTAAAGATAGCTGATGACAATGCTTACTGTGGTCCTTGTCTTTTAAAAACTGGAGATGACAAATCTTGAGCTCCTCTCCATGTTTTGGTATGTTGTAGTCCAGGTCTGAGTGATGGCAGGATAGACTGGCCAGAGGTCTAGGGTCAGACAGACCCGTGGTAGTAGAATGAGTGTCGTTGCCAGCAGGGGAGAAGGTTGGGCAAGGGGACCATGGGAATTTGTGATGAGCCACAGTGAGCAGCCTGCTGATGACAGGGAAGCCAGAGGCCAGAAAGTAGTAGTTTGAAATCAGGTAGAGTAGACTATAGCAACAGGGAGTTGTGGCCAGAAAAAAAAACAGAGAGATTTAGCCACAGCGAGGGATCAAGTACCGGAGAAAATTGGAGGAGTCAGGGTGTCAGAGGATCTGGATCCCTAAACACAGGCCGAGCCATTCACTTACGTGGAACATGAGACTAAATCTTCATGGGAAGGTGAGAATGGAATTAAAATGTCTGGTTGGCGTCTCAAATCCCCATTATGTAAGTTTAGGATTAAGAAAATGAAATCTTCCAGTGTAGAATTTGGGAGATATTGAAGCTGTAGGTAGTAGTTTAGGATTTGAAGCAGCAAAGGATTGTAGTTGATAAGCCAGTCACTCCATGGGTGAACTACATGAACTTCCTCATTCTACAGCGATACAAACCTATTTTCAAAGGTCTCTCCCGCCTTCCCTCCTTCCTTTCTCTTTTCTCTTTTCTTTTCTTTTCATTTCTTTTCATTTCTTTTCTTTTCTTTTCTTTTCTTTTCTTTGCTTTGCTTTGCTTTTCTTTTCTTTTCATTCCTTTGCTTTGCTTTGCTTTTCTCCCTCTATCACCTATCTATTCATTTATCTATATATTATCTCTATCATCTGGCTATTTATAAAGTATTAACTATGTTTCATTGCTACTAGAGTTCTATAATTTTTTTAAAAAAATTTGAGCCCGTGTTCAGGTTCTGGGAGAGTCTTCTCTCACATCTCTCATTGTCACCTGTCACTTATCCTTGAGTGGTCATGTCTGTTTTGAGCTGTTACCTCCTGCTTTCTCATTTGTGTGTTCTAATTTGTTGTAGGTAGGAAAACCATATGACCCAAATCTGTTGACCTGTTAACAGGAGACACTTTGGAAAAATAGATCAGGGCTCTTCACATATCCAGAGACCTCTTAATCTGGAAGATGCAGCATTGACCTTGTTATTCTTACAAATCTGCAGGAAAATTCTCTTGGATATGAAAAGAATTCTCAGAAAAATTATGCCACAGATCTCCTGTGTTTTGTTTACTGGTGAATCTCTCGGGCTTCTATCCAGATCTTATTAATATTTATACTTTACTATTCAAAGATATTCCTTTGATTCAGTGACAAATCCAGGCCTTGACATCATTCAGGATTAGTGCAGCAAGAAAGAGGCAGTTACTCCAATCTAAATATTTTACAGAGAAAAATCCTCCCTATGTGTTTAACATCTAGCCTAATGCTAAGTACATTACATCATTTATTTATCTACAAAAGTTTTTGCTTTGAATTAGCAATGGATGTTATTTTGAAGTTTGGAATGATAATACAAAATTAACCAAAAGGCATTCTTTGTTGAAGATATGCTGTAAGTCTTTATGTTCTAGCTGAAAAGAAACAGACAGAAATAACACTGACAGTGATGATTAGCAGGAGTAGAAATATGAGCACAGCGAAGTATGTAATCAGCAGTTGAAACTATACTATATACAGGTTTACATCTTTCTGTTCATTTTACTGGCTCTCCCATCTTTTCCAGTTTTTCTCATGCCTGTTGTCCACTTTGCTCTTTGTCATTTCCTCCTTCCTTATATTTTTATCATATTTATTTCCAACTTTCTCCATCTTCTTCCTTTCACATAATGCGTTTCCTTTAAATGCACTTTGTCATTTAATTTTATACCGTCCTACCTCTTTTATATTACATTTTAGTTGCTTTTTGATTATATCTTTTCAAAAGCTGCATCAAGGATCAAATAAAACAAAACTCAGCAGTAATTCAAAACTGGAAATATTATATTAAAACTGATAGCCTCAAGGAGATATTTTACATAAATATGTGTTGCAACATGACCTCAAAGTCAGGCAGCTGGGCATTTTGCCTGGCTGAAGGAGGCAGAGATTTGAAGGATGAGAAGGCTTTGTGGCTTTTTTCATCTGTACACATGTGCTTGTGTTCTCTTAGCTCAGAGGTAGCAAGAGGAAAGGGTAGGTACCCAACCATTAAGAGTAAGCCGATAAAATTGTTGGGAATTTGGTGAGCTTTAAAAATATATATTAATCTGCAGCCAGCAAATTAACTGCCATAAGTGACATGATTAACTTTAACAATTAACATTCAGTTGTAGGCACATTTAAATCCCCAGAATATCAGTCCTGCTTATACTTATATAATTACCCTCATTACACTGTCACTGTAACCTAATATTTCTTTTGTGAATCAGAAAAAAATCTGTAGTACAAAGCATGCTGAAACCACTAAGTAAACTTGGATTGCAGAAAAAGTTGTAGAAAAGTATTTCAAATGACTAAAATTGGTAAAAACAAACAGAAAACAAATGACTGAAATTGGTGGCTAAAATAATTTCCTTCACGTCCTCAACAGGAAGAGATTGCTATCTTGCCTCTCCAAAATAACCATTCAAAAATATCAGATGTGCTGCTGGCACAGGAGGTGGTCCCAGCCACCTCCTACTCTTTCTCATGTTCATTCTGGACACTCCCTGGCCTTCCTGTCTTCATAGCACGTAACACTCCATGCAAAGAAAACAATCGGTGCTGTACACGATGAAGGTATGATACATATGTGAAGAGGGCAATGATAATGTTGTTCCCTCCTGCCTGAGCTCACAAAGTTGGTTCTGTAAAGACTTCTTTCTCAAGTTGACATTAAAAAGTATGTAAATCAAGTGGCAGAAGATCCTGTATTCCTTCTGGCATTGAGTAGCTACCTGAACCTTAGCTAAGTCTTTGATCTATTAAAGGGACAGTGTCCTCATTTGTAAAACGAGGTGACTGTAACAGATGATTGCAAAACTTTCCTTCTAAATGTAACATTCTGTGATTCAGATGCAACAAGTAGAATAGCCAAGTTAAAGTTAAAATGTTGTTATCTTCTTTACAAATTTTAGAAATCCTTTTTAAAATAAATTAGTAGAGTTCCATTTCCTGGATGGTGCCACTAGAAACCCTGTGGATCTGTCCCCAGAGAAACAACTATAATTGGAGAAATCATTTTTAAAAAAACAATTAAAATCTCTGGAAATTGTCTTAAGCAAACAGTGCAAATGAGGAAGGATTTATTTGGAAAAAAAAAAATGTACCAAATCTTAGGAAGAAGAATGTCTGTGGCACTTGAGCCATGACCTCCTTCTTCCCGCCTCGCATCCTTCAGGTGTGTATGGGCAAATCAATGAGGCTTCAGGTATTCTCAGCTCCAGCCAAGGGATATAGTATTTCACCTGGGGGGCAGGCCACCATCATTTCTCATTCCCTGGAAAACCAACTTGAAGAGGCAAAATTTTGGAAAAATGTAGTCAAGACGCTAGGGGCTCTTTTCCTTCATTTCCACCCCATGCATGGAATGGAGGTTCTATTCCAGGTATGGCAGGCCCAGAATACTGGGACTCTGCTCCCAGTCCAGGTTGCTCATAGACTGGAGACTCCATGCTGGGAAAGGGAAGTCTAGAGGAACAAATTCAAAGAACACTATTCAGAAAGGGAAAAGACAACCCACAGAATTTGAGAAAATACTTCCAAACCATATTTCTGTTAAGGCATAGTGTATAGAATTATATGTAAAGAACTCTTATAACTCAATAGAAAAAGCCAATGCAATTTAAAAATGGGCCCCAAAAACCTGAATAGCTATGGCTCCGAAGAAGATATAGATATGGACAAAAGATACTTAACATCAATAGCCATTAGAGATATGGAGATTAGAACCACGTAACACTTGTTACAGATAGTAGCAATTGTTTTCAAGTATATAGAGATATTGGAACCCTTTTACACTCTGGTGGGAATGTAAAATGGATGCAGCCACTTTAGAAAACAGTCTGGTAGTTCCTCAAAAGTTTAAAAATAGCATACCATATGATCTGGTAATTTTGTTTCTAAATATATACCCAAAATAAATGAAAGCATATGTCCACATAAAATCTTGTACAAAAATGTGCCCAGTGGCATTATTCATAATTCCAAAAAAGTGGAAACAATTCAGATGTTCAAGTGATGAACAGGTAAGTAAACTATTCATTCAATGAAACTCATCAAGGAAAAGGAACTAAATATTGACACCTGCTACCCTACAACATGGATGAATCTCAAAAACATTATGCTAAGTGAAAGAAGTCAGTCACAAAAGACTACATACTAATAAATAGCATTTAAATGGAATACCCAGAATAGGTACAACTATGGAGACAGAAGGAAAGTTGCCTAGGCAGAGGGAGCTGATTTGGGATGAAATGAGACAGTGACTGTTAATGGTTTCTTGGGGTGATGAAAATATTCTAAAACTGACAGTTGTGAGGTTGCACAACTCAGAATATACTAAAAAACTTTAAATGGTTAATAGTATGGTATATGAATTATATCTTTAAAAAAGTTTTGAAAAAAAGGTTTTGTAAAAAGGATTTTGTAAAAAAGTTTTTGTAAAATAGTAAATTTGTACTTTGGCTAATGTGCTTTAATTATATATTTTTTTCATTTTATCACTTTGTATTTAGTTTATAATGTTGTTAACATACAAAATGTTTATCTACCTGAAATTATCAATAATTTTCTTAATGGCTTTGTGTATTGTGTCTTACTTAAAAAGGAATTTCTTAATATAAGATTGTAATGAAGTTTTCCCATTTTTTGTTTTAGTACTTTTATGGGTTATTTTGATTGTTTACATTGTTATTCTAGGGACGCCTGGGTGGCTCAGTCGGTCAAGCATCTGACTTGATTTTGGCTCAGGTCATGATCTCGTGCTTGGTGAGCTCGAGCCCCATGTCAGGCTCTGTGCTGACAATGCAGAGCCTGCTTGGCATTCTCTCTCTCCATCTCTCTCTGACCCTTCCCTGCTCTCTCTCTCAAGAATAAAATTAAAAAAATTTTTAAAAATACTTAAAAAAATAAGTCATTATTCTATCTGAGGTTATTACTATTTTTTAATCTTTTTCCTGGCTGGTCCAGTTGGAAGAGCATCTGACTCTTAAATACTTAAATAAATAAAACATAAAATATAAATAAATAAAAATCTTACTCCCTAATTGTTAGGGCCAGTTCTATCATATACTAACTATTGACATTTGTTTAGGACTATTTCTAAAACTCACCATCCAATCATGAAAGTACTTTTATATCCTTTTAATGACTCTCACTACCAAAAATGTCTTCATAGCTGTTAACTATTGCCATAAATGATCTCATCTTTAACTTTTTAGGATTAAAAAAATTTTTTAATGTTTTATTTATTTTTGAGAGAGAGATAGAGACAGCATGAGCAGGGGAGGGTCAGAGAGAGAGGGAGACACAGAATCCGAACACAGGCTCTAGGCTCTGAGCTAGCTGTCAGCACAGAGCCGCCCAAGAACCGTGAGATCATAACCTGAGCTGAAGTCGGAGCTTAACTGAGTCAGCCACCCAGGAAACCCAACATTTTAGAATTTTTATGGCTTTTCTTGAATGCTTACTTTCATTGTAAACATTTTAATCACCTAAACTAGTTTCAAAAAATGAATATTGAATATTCTGTTATTTTTATTGGGGTAATATAAAATGTGTAGATTATAGTTCACATGTCTTTAAAATAATAAGTATTTTTTAAGAAACTGTCTATTCAAGTCTTTTACGTCTCTTGGAGCCTTAAAGTTATCTGCATACAGAATTGACATATTGCTTGTTAAGTTTATTTCTAGATTCTGTTTATTTTCTTTTGCATTTGGTGGTTTACAAACGGGATTTCTCCTCATGTTTTCTGTGTGATTATTTGTAAACAGAAAAGCTTAACTTCAGTATATTAATTTAGTAACTAGGTAATCTGTCTTTATAATAGTTTTAGTTGATCCTCTTGGATTTTCTAGTTATGAAAATAAAAATTTTGTTTCTTCTGTTCAATTTTTTAAGTTTAGTTTTTTTTATTTTGAGAGAGAGAGAGAGGGAGGGAGTATGAGCAGAGAAGAGGCAGAGAGAGAGATAGGGAGACAGAGAACCTAAAGCAGGCTCAGTGCTGTGAGCACAAAGCCCAGTGTGGGGTTCGATCTCACAACCTGTGAGATGGAGCCCAATGCAGAACTCAATCTCAAGAACTGTGAGATCATGACCTGAGCTGAAATCAAGAGTTGGATGCTTAACCAATTANGCAACTTTATGTTATACTTTAATGGGAATGTTTTTAGTGTTCATCTAGTAAGCATAATACCAACTTTTTTAGTGCTTATTTATTTATTTTAGGGGGGATAGAGAGCAAGCAGAAGAGGGAAAGGAGAATCCCAAGCAAGCTCTGCAGAGTAAAGGCAGAGTGCCATGTGGCACTGAACTGTGAAATCATGCCTTGAGCCTAAACCAAGATTGGACGCTTAACTGATTGAGCTGCCCGGGTGCCCCCAATACCAGTTTGTTTTAGAGACATATATTTTTATTTCCTTAAGGAAGTATCCATCTATATCACAATTTCATTAAAAAATTCTAACAGGAATCAAGATAGTTGAATTTTCTCAAAGTCTTTTTTGACACCGAGGGGCCTGACCATGTGTTCTTGTTCCTTTGACCTGTTTATCAACTGTAGGCAACAGATACCACTCTATCTAGTTTAGGCAGAAAGGTATTTCATACCAAATATTTAACTGGTTTCACAATCTTTTGAAGAGCTAGAGTTGCTGGCTGTAAGTTGAGATTCCAAGTAAGGCCCCAGCCCTTAGTATTGTACTTGCTGCGCTGCCCTCAGCTGGAAAGCAGTTGCCAATGCCTTTTAAGGGAGATGAACCAGGAAGCTGGTGTCCCTGGGTCCACAAAGGTCTACTTCAAACCATAGTATAAAGAAAACCCCCATTCTCTGCCTCTCTTCTTGTTTAACTCAGTTCTAAATTCAAGCCTCAAAATCTCGTTTGAATTCCTGATTAGTGAAACCAAAATCACACCCATGATTCAAGTGTGACTGGGTAATGAAGATTTTAGACTCCCAGCCTCTGATTTACAAGGGAAACACACCCCTAAGCGGGCTTAAATGGCTACTGAAACAGTCAACAAAACCTGCCATGCTATCAATGTAGTGAAATATATTAAGAGAGTTTGTAATATCATAACAATTTTCTAGAATGAATCCAAGTTCATATTATTTTTCTAATATCCTACTCAAAGCTATAGGCCAATACTTTGTCTTAACATTCAATTTTTTTCTTCTTTTTTACTGGTTTTGTCTGTTTTTGTGATCAATGTTATAGTGGATTCATAGACAGCATTCGGAAGCTTTCCTTTATCACATATTCTGGAACATTTTAGAGAGTTGGAGTTACTTATTCCTTGAAAGTATGTTGGAGTTCACTTGTGAACTGTTTGGTCTCTATCATTTCTAAAGAGTAGCTCTGTTATTTTCCTCATTCAACAAATGGGAAATACTCAGTGTTAGATAATATTCAGTGTTTTCATTCCTTCTGTGGTAAATTTTAGAAATTATTATTTTCCAAGGAAAGCATCTCTATTTTTTCAGGTTGTCAAATTTAATTGCATATATTTGAGCAAACTATGTTATTTTAATTTCCTTCCCATCTATAATAATTTTTAATATTTATGTCTCTTTGAATTTTGTATCTTCTCTCTCTTTTCTCATTTAGGTTAGATATGGGCTTAATAATTTTTTGCTTGTGTGTTTTGTTCAAAGAACTACCTCTGGAATTATTACTTTTTGGGTTTCTTTTCCCAATTCATTCTTTCTGATTTTTTAGGCTTTATTTTTAACTTTTTCTGTTTTTGTGTTTGTGTAGAATGACTAACTCATTCATTGACTTTCTTTTCTATTACAATTAGCATCTAAATCCATAGATTTTTTCCTCTATATGTTATTGATATTATTTTTTTTATATTTTTCAAGGTGGTTAGCTGTTCAGTTGTTTTCCTTCTGAACCAAAATAAAAAATACTGTCCAGGCAATAGATGTTTTTGGTATTTTCTTTTTATTGTTTCCTATTTGTACTAACTTGTGATCATAATTTTATCTCATTATTTTAGATTTTTGTATATTGATATTTTCTTTGTGGAATAATATAAAGTCAGATTTTGAAATATCACATAAAAATTTGAAATAAAGTTGTATTCTTGGTTTTTAGAATATGGAAATTAATATACCTTTTTGATCCAATTTATTTTGTTATTTAGACTTCCTGTTTGCTCTTTTTGAAAAAAAAAATCTACTTGATTCTTTAGCGGCTGAGAAAAGTGAGTTAAAATCTCCTGTTATTGTTAATTCTTTGTTTTCAATTGCATTTCCTGAAGTATTTGCTTTATGCATTGCGATTGTATTTAATCAGATGTATACATATTCACAATCTTCTTTGTAAATATTACCATTTATTATTAAAGAAGTTATGTGTCTCATATAGTATTTTTGCTTCAATTACTACATTGACTAATATTAGTATTTCAGTCCCTTTTTATTGCATTTACTTTTTACATCATTGAGAGTGAAAACGGTAGTTTTATTTTCAGATCTTGTGAGTCACTTGTTTTAATTTTTGCCTCTTACACACAGTTTACTATTCGGTTTTACTTTTAGAACCAATCTATTTGTGTTAATAGACTATCTTTTTTATATTGATTGATATGATAGGTATTTGTGATTGGTCTTAGTTTTACTATATTTTCATTCTTCTTGATAAAATTAAGAGAATAGATACGAACAGGAGATTTTAATTGCATTTTTATTAAACTACAGGAGCTGAGAGATTTTCATCTTTTTTCTCTTTTCTTCTAATTATCTTGTCTTTAACTTTCTCAGTCCTTAATACAGGATAAAACTGGCTTTGAATTTTTATAAATGGTTTCTTTTTTTTCAATGTTTTACCTATTTATGCACATTTCATTAGGATTAGAGAAGAATTCTTTCCTCCATTCTAACTCAGAAGTTTAAACCTTATAATTTTTCATGGATGCATAGCATATTATAGATATTCCAGATTTGTTAAAATATGCCTAATATATAGACTACTTCTAATTTGTCAATATTATAGGTAATGCTTAATGGAATGTAATCATACCTATGTTTTGGTGTAATTATGCAAATATTTTTGTAGACAGAAAGCTAGAGGTATAATTTAGAACTATTTATACAAATTTTCACTCTGCCAACAGTCAATAAGAAAGGATGTTTCCCTGCTAATCAAAAGTGAATATTTTTGATATTTTAAATCATATTTTTTCACTTTGATATGTAGAAAAATGATATTTTATATCTCTCTCTAATTCTTTTATTGGTAGTTTATATGTGTGTATTAGTTATGTTGTATGTACACATATAAGATTTGTTATCCCACTCCCATTTTCATGTTCTGGTCGCTGATACCTCTTACCCCTTGAAAATTTTGACCTCATTGTCCTGATGGAAAAAGTAAAACTTTTTAAATTAAATGATGAGTACCTTTTCTTTAGGCCAAGTTTGTCTCACTCATGAGTACTCAATATTCCTTAGTGGATCACTGAACTCCCACATTATAAAACCAGATAGCTGAAGGCTTGGCTTGTCACCTAACATGTCCACCTGGAAATAATTTTCTCTTTTCATGTACTCTGCCATATTTTTTCAAACCACAGTTTGTAAGCATAACAATCCACTACCCTTCCCATTATGGCATTTGACCTTGAATTCCCAAAGCTTGGATTTTGTTTCTTCTTTTGGAATCCATTCTAATCACTTTCAACTTATCAGTCTTTTCCCCACTATACCAAGGTTTGTTTAATGCCTTTTTAGGAACAATCCCTAAGGCTAATGTAACCTTTAGATTGAATAGAATTTAGGGGCTGAACTCTTGGACAGCCTCTGGGAAAAAGAAGTGTTGATTCATCTCACAGCCATCTCAGATTGCCCTACATCAATTGATGTGCAACTGACCTGGGCCTCACCTACAGTCATCTGAAGATCTGTGCTAATGGAATGAGGCACATGGGAAAATAGAGGAGAAAATGCCTTGTGAGTGTATTGGAGGGAGCATTAGCATCACAAGGACAGAACCCTGCAGTAATACAGGACTAGGTGGCAGCTGTACTTGGAAAGACCGTGGTGGCCCCAGGGCACTGCTGTAACTTTTGAAGTTCTCTGATAACCTTGGGATTTACCCCAAACTAGTCATTGATGGCCAAGGCAAAATGATGATAGCAGAGTAAGTGCACTAAAACTCATCTCCAATTTCAGAGAATATCAGGGTCTTAATATCCCTCAAAACCAATTAGGATTTCGATCCAGAGAAGCTGAGCAGCCTTCTAATATGTGGTGGATCTATGAATTATGGCCACATCCTCCATTTTATATTCTTTCTTACCCAAGAGTGCATAGGCCTATCCAATTATAGGCTGCTATCTATTCTGTCGAGTTTTACTTCATTCTACGAAAATATTCAAACAGATGAAGACTTTATGTTAGATTTTTCTTTTAATTCAGGATATTTGTCCACCATAGGGTCTAAGATGAAGCCTACCCTTGAAGTTGTATTAAACTATTTAATTTCTAGTAGACATTTGTTCTCTGCAACCCAGATAAAAAGCAGAGCCCTTATGCATTGTTTTAGCATATGTTAAAACTACCAAAAAAAACTGGGAAATAAAAATACAGTTGTGAATACCCCAAGAAGGAGATATCTCAGGGCAATGAACAGAATGATACCAGCATCACTCCAATAGCTGCCAATAGGCCAGAAAGTTGTGAACCACCACAGAAGGAGCCTACTATTTCAGCAGCTGTCAGGCATGTTTTAAACGACTTGGCATAGGGGCAAGTCAGTTAAGCATCCTACTTTGGCTCAAGTCATGATCTCACTGTCCGTGGATGTGAGCCCTGCATCAGGCTCTGTGCTGACAGCTCAAAGCCTGGAGGCTGCTTCCGATTCTGTGTCTCCCTCTTTCTCTGACCCTCCCCTGCTTGTGCTCTGTCTCTCAAAAATAAATAAACTTTTAAAAAATAAATAAATAAAAGATAAAAAAATAAGGACTTAGCATAAAAGATTAATAAAAAAAACACAGCAATCATACTTAGACTAAAGGGGAAAAAAATCAAGAAGTTCACCAACTAGTTCACCAACTAGAGGCAAAGCAAGAAAAAGATGAAGGATCTCCTTAGAAGCCATGCAGGTAGGGGATTTGTCATTGCTTCTTACTTTGTCCAGTGGTCCCACCCACAATGGTCTGCTGGGAGGTGGGCCTGCCTTTTGAAACTGAAGTGGAGGTAGCCTTATTCTCTGGGGCCAGTGCCCTCTAGCCTGCAGTAGAAGTAGCAACTCTGATAATCTCTGAATCACCTTTGAGTCTTTCTCCTCTCTCTCTCTCTCTTTTCTTTAAGTAAGCTTTACACTTAAAATGGGACTTGAACTCATGACCCTGAGATCAAGAGTCGCATGCTCTACCAACTGAGCCAGTCAGCTGCCCTTCTTCCCTTAAACACAGCTCATAGATGTCTACATTCTCCTTTGTCTCTGCTGTGTGAGGACACAGGAGAGAGCAACATCTACAAACCAGCAAGAGAGCCATCACTAGAAACAACCATGCTATCACCTTTCAGCCTTCAGAACTATGAAAAATAAGTGTCTGTTGTTTAAGCTACCCAGTCTGTGGTATTTTGTTATGAGAACCTAAGCAGATTAAGACAGCCAGATAGAAATCTTTGCCCTGATATATTTTTCTGCACTGGTGAACTTCACTAATTACTTAGAATTATTATAAAATTGATATAATTTTAGCTTCCTTGCATGTTCTTAAATGTTGTCTTGTCTTGTTAGACTGAAAAATTGCTAGGAGATCTATTGTAATTATGGTGATATTCTCTGAAAATCTGTTTGGTTTGTGTTTTCGTTTTTAGCTTACATGAGAAACTTTTATTCTCTTTCTTTTCTGTAGACTCTGGGCCTAGAGTTCTTCCTTGTCCAGCAAGAAAGCAGGACACAGGATTAAAATGCGAAAGATGGCTAATATCTGGAAGAAGACAAGAGCCTCGATTAAGGGTCCTTGCTCCATTTTTATTAGGATCAGAAGGTTTACATACATGGTGATAGACATAAACAAAGAGACAATGAAACTGGGAACGTTAACTCATGGACGTGAGGAAAAGGGGTCTTGAAGATATACAGGGTTAGGGGTTTGGGTTAATACCATCAAAATCCTGATGCCAGGCGGCCAGGCTGAATGTTGTTTACAGCAGAAATGAGGCACCACTTCTGTTTACCTAAACTGGTCTAGTGGACAAGAAAGAGGAGCATGCTATCTCAGGGTCCACAAGGCACGTTTCTTTTGTTAATTAGCTCTACTCTGGGCAACTTTTCCCTGCAGCGGTCTATAGCCATTTTTTTAACCTATTTACCTAATTTGGTCCTTCCTTCCTGTGATAGCAGCTTTCCGCTATAGCACAAAATTGGGGGGCATTTCCACCCTGAGTACCTAATCTTGTTTACCTCACACACCTTTGTTCTATATTGGGGTCTTTGCCCTGCCCTTTCTATAATGGGGCCTTGGTCCCTCCCTCTCTATACTTATTTACCTAATCTTGTTTACCCAAACTTTGGTGTGAGCAACCTATGGCTTTCTAATTCTTTATGCCTTGTTAACCCATCAGTGCAGGCTCAGGGAATTTCACATTTCTTCTACAACTAATCTATTCTATCTGTAGGCTTACAAAATTTTCTCTTTATCTGTTATTTGGAAAATTTTCTAGGTACCTCTTTGTAAATTAATACTACTTAAATTCAGTAAGACTTTCTATTTAAAAATTTAAATCTTTCTATCATTCGGGGAAGTTTTCTTCCATTATTAGTGGATTATTTCTTCCTGCCCACCTCTCCCTTTCTTTAGAGGGCCCTGGATTAGTTCCATATCACTTATCTTTTCATTTGTGCCTTCTATTATTTTTGCTCTATATCTTCCTTTGCATCTTCCCAGGACATAATTTGGTTTATAGCAGTTTTGAGTTTTATTATTAAAACTTAAAATTTTGAAACTATATTTTCTAGTTCCTAAAACTCTATTTATTTTGTAGTTCTTTGTTCCACTGTGCTATATTGTAAAACCTTAAGAATTTACATTAGTGGTCATTCAAAATTTTCTTCTATTTTTCCAATTAAATATGTACTCAATTAAAACCACTTTTTTGAACATGTGGCATGGTGTAACTCCATAAAATTAGTATGTTCTTATGATCTGTAATCTTTCTCTGTCTACTCGTGTTTAGGTAAAAGTTCCCTCAAATGTATTTTAGTCATTGTTTTAGATTTTTTAGGGAACGTGAATTGAAGTATAGTTTTGTATTTCTTTGCTATTTGACAGGCAACAACTCTGCTGGTTCAGCTGAAATTAAATGTTTAGGAATTTTGCTTTGCATTCCTTTTTAGTATAAGTGGGTGAGAGAGAGTCTTCTCCCAGCTACACTGAAAGAGAGCAGTTGATTTAAACAATTTCTACTAAATTGTGGTTAACTATATCCTAATTATTGGAATGCTATCACGACTATACACAGGACAGAGCAAAGTCCTCTGAGGGCCCTGCTCATTGAAGAGAAAATGTATATCCTCTGTCCTTCCCAACACTAAATGTAACCCACAGAAAATAATATGCATGAGAAAAATCCAATCATCTTATCATCTTCACATTATACTTTAAAATATATCATCGAGGCACCTGGGTGGCTCAGTCAGTTAAGTGTCCGACTCTAAATTTTGGCTCAGGTCATGATGTCACAGTTCTGTGAGTTGGAGCCCTGCATCGAGCTCTGTGTTGGCAATGTGGAGCCTGTTTGGGATACATTCTCTCTCTCTCTCTCTCTCTCTCTCTCTCTCTTTCTCTCTCTCTCTCCCTCCCTCGCTCCCTCTCTAGCTTGCTCTCTCTTTCTCTCAAAGTAAATAAATAAACTTAAAAATATATATATCATCAAATACTATTATGTTTTAATTTTTGTATAATCCCTTTATTATTGCCATAAGCACTTGCTTGTCTAATTGAGGAATAATCCAATATAGTACACATTGTGAGCAGGCTAGGTGGTTCATCTATATGTATTAAAGGAATTCATCCATCATTCTGAGCTGGAATGCATTTGTAACTGTGAGATTTGAAGTCTTTTTCAGATGCTATCAGGAAGGAAGACCTTTTCCCAGGCCTCTGGACCTGAGTCTTTCTGTGGGCAGGGGCATTCTGCAAGCAGGGATATTATGAGGCTGACATCTTGCTGGAATTTACTGCCTTATTATCTCTGGAATAGAAGCTTTATATATGTTTGAGAACCCTATTATTTCCCAGGAATAAGTTTTACTCAAAATACAAGGTGAGCTGTCTCTGACCAAAATAGGGAGAGAAAAGGGAGTCATAGATGTGTGCTTAGGCAACCATTCCTAACTATTTCTGAAAATATACTTTGAGTATAATTTTTAGAAGATGACATTATTCATTTTCCATAAAGTAAGATGGACAAGACACCTAATTTGATAATTTGCTGTTCACAGGAAGTTTCAACATTACTCGAATTCTTTTCTTTATTGGAAAAATTTCATCTTAAGAGCTACAGCTGTAATGGCATGTAAAACGAGGTAGCTTCAAGTGCTTTTTATAAAAGTAAATGTTTTTGCAACACTAGATTCAATCAACTATATTATTTAAATGAGAAGTTCAATTTCCTTTCTACCATCTTTGATGTGCAGAATTATACTATGTTATCTGTATGAAAGCTGATAATTAGTATAAGAAATCAACTTTACAATAGTTCAAACATTTTGAAATGCTAAATTGTGAGTTTCTTTACAATATGTGGTGATTGCAAACTTGGTATTTTGGAATGATACTTACTTTTTTATGAAAATTATCAGAATGAACACATACATGATCATCTCATCCTATGTCTGTTTCTCTTTGACTTGCTCAGATTCCTAATGGAGAAGAAAGTATAGCAAGCAACATTAGCTTCTTCTTGGCTTGGTTTAGGACATAATTTATCCAGATCTGACTCTTTGCATGGTCAGAGAGTTCTGAGTCAGTGCTCTGCCCCCCTTTTCCTTACTTTTTGGTTGAACTCAAGAAGTGAAAAATAACTTCTTCTCATAAAAAGTATGGGATAACTGTTGACAGAACAGAACTAATTCTCTCATAGGTTTTTGCCAAGATTTCATCCTCTATGTAGAGAATTATTCACATGTTTACTCAGTAAAATTGAATAGCCCAAGTCATTGAATAATAGCCAGTGGAAGTAATTCTGTTGTTGAAGAGAGAATTTTATTCATGCTGACTTAAAATGGAGATGCCAATTCCTTTACAATACTTGAAGAAGATATATAATGTAAAATAATATAAAAATATAAGGGTTACATTTATTCATTTCCCACACTGAGAAAGAGGTAGAGGAAATCAATTTAGTTCTTCAGTTTTCGGTTACTTCTGATTCCTAAGAGATGTCTTTTGGTACTTTACAATACTTGAAGAAGATATATAATGTAAAATAATATAAAAATATAAGGGTTACATTTATTCATTTCCCACACTGAGAAAGAGGTAGAGGAAATCAATTTAGTTCTTCAGTTTTGGGTTACTTCTGATTCCTAAGAGATGTCTTTTGGTACTTGGTGATTTTGGAGAAAACAACATTCTTCCCACGTAGTCTCAAATCCTGATTCTGCTTTTCTGTGTTATATAGATTACAGATAAACATGCCATTTCTGTGCTTCTGTTCCAATGGGGTGTAGTGTAGAATGAAGCAAGATTGATTGGTTGAGTGGGAGGGATGGGGATTGTCATGTTTCTCTGTGGCCCGCTAGAGTAGGCTGTAGTTTTCCAGCTCTAAGTAAAGCAATCCAATTCAGGAAGACAGAGGTTGAAAACCAGATATGCTGTCAGCCTGAAGCCTTTGCATTCACTGTTCACTCTACCTGGAATGCTGTACCCTCGTATATGTCCTTCAGGTCTCTGCTTAGATGTTCCCTTCTTCATAAGGTCATTCCAGACCACTCCTATTTAAAATAGCAATCCCCTTACTAGCACCCCTTCTACCCGTTCCTGCATATATTATATAGTTCATTTCTTCACTGTGTCTGTTTTCCCAACTAGAATAAAAGCTCCATAAAAATGTAAGTTAACTGTTCTATCCCCAGGGCTTAGAATAGTTCTTGGAACACCTCTGTAAGTATTTTTTAAATAAATGAATGTTTTATTTTGGTCTTTGAATCAAGCTGTGTTCTCAAAGTTAGTTTTGCCAAAAAACTTGTACCTTGAAAAACAAAGCTAGTACTACATTCTAGTTCCTATACAGCTCCTATGTACACTTCTCAGATTTTTTAGCTTCCTTGGTGAGAAGGATTATGATTGACGAGGACCGCCTAGACTCAGAGAATAATATATGGAAATCACAGACTAGCAACCAGAGCTGGCAAGTTTTGAAGTTTTGTTGGGGGGTGGGGCAGTTGTGTGGGAAGACTGCATTTAGGGATCTGGCATTTTCATCTTTGGCTCTGACAATTTTATATGTAGAGTGGCTATCCCAGAGTAAAATGATTATGAGTTTCCATCTTCATTATGTTTTTGAGGAGCTTACTTCAAATTTTCTGAAATGAACATATATGATTTATAGATTGCACAAGAAATAATAAAATCTATTGAAAAATAATTTTTAATAGTTTATTGTCAACTTGGTTTCCATATAACACCCAGTGCTCATCCCCACAAGTGCCCTCCTCCATGCCCATCACCCTTTTCCCCTCCCCCTAACCCCCATCAGTCCTCAGTTTGTTCTCAGCATTCAAGAGTCTCTCATGTTTGCCTCCCTCCCTCTCCCCCACTATTTTCCCCCCTTCTTCTCTGCCACGGTCCTCCATTAAGTTCTTCCTAATCCTCCTATATGTGCTAACATGTGGTAGCTGTCCTTCTCTTCCTGACTTTTTTCGCTCAGCATAACACCCTCAAGGTCCATCCATGTTGCTACACATGGCCAGATTTCATTTTTTCTCATTGCCATGTAGTATTCCATTGTATAGATAAACCACATCTTTGTGATCCATTCATCAGTTGATGAACACTTTCCATGTTTTGGCTATTGTTGAGAGTGCTGCTACGAACATTGGGGTACATGTGCCCTTATGCATCTGCATGCCTGTATCCCTTGGGTAAATTCCTAGTAGTGCTATTGCTGGGTCATAGGGGAGTTCTATTGTTAATTTTTTGATGAAACTCCACACTGTTTTCCAGAGGGGCTGCATCAGTTTACATTCCCACCAACAGTGTAGGAGAGTGCCTGTTTCTCCACATCCTCACCAACATCTAGAGTTCTCTGATTTGCTGATTTTAGCCACTCTGACTGGCGTGAGGTGGTATCTCAGTGTGGTTTTGATTTGTATTTCCCTGATGAGGAGGGACTCTGAGCATCGTTTCATGTGTCTGTTGGCCATCTGGATGTCCTCTTTGGAGAAGTGTCTGTTCATATCTTCTGCCCATTTCTTCACTGGATTGTTGTTTTCAGGTGTGGAGTTTGGTGAGTTCCTTATAGATTTTGGATACTAACCCTTTATCTGATATGTCATTTTCAACCATCTTTTCCTATTCTATCGGTTGCCTATAGGTTCTATGGATTGTTTCCCTTGCCGTGCAGAAGCTTTTAATCTTGATGAGGTCCTAATAGCTCATTTTTGCTCTTGATTCCCTTTCCATTGGGGATGTGACAAGTATGGAATTGCTGCAGTTGAGGTCAAGGAGGTTGTTTCCTGCTTTCTCCTCTAGGATTTTGATGGTTTCCTGTCTCACTTTCAGGTCTTTGATCCATTTTTTGTGTTTATTTTTTGTGTGGTGTGAAAAAATGATCTAGTTTCATTCTTCTGCATGTTGCTGTCCAATTCTCCCAGCACCATCTGTTAGAGGCAGTCTTTTTTTCCATTGGATACTCTTTCCTGCTTTGTCAAAGATTAGATGGCTGTACACTTTTGGGTCCAATTCTGAGTTCTCAATTCTATTCCATTGGTCTATGTGTCTGTTTTAGTGCCAATACCATACTGTCTTGATGATGACAGCTTTGTAGTAGAGGCTAAAGTCTGGGATGGTGATGCCTCCCATTTTGGTTTTCTTCTTCAATATTACTTTGGATATTCAGGGTCTTTTATAGTTTCTTACAAATTTTAGGATAGTTTGTTCTAGTTTTGAGAAGAATGCTGGTGCAGTATTGATTGGGATTGCATTGAATGTGTAGATTGTTTTGGGTAGTAATGACATTTTAACTATAATCATTCTTCTATTTCCTTCATAAGTTTTCTATAGTTTTCATCATACAGATCTCTTATATCCTTGGTTAGGTTTATTCCTAGGTATTTTATAGTTTTTTTGTGCAATTGTGAATGGTACCAGTTTCTTGATTTCTCTNTTTCAATTTCTATTTTTTGGATAGCTTGAGAAGAATGGGTATTAATTCTTTTTTAAATGTCTGGTAGAATTCCCCAGGGAAGCCAGGTGGCCCAGGGCTCTTATTTGTGGGGAGATTTTTGATAACTGATTTGATTTCTTCACTAGTTATGGGNTTCGATTTGCAAGGATCTTGTTGAGGATTTTTGCATCTGTGTTCATCAAGGATTTGGCCTGTAGTTCTCTTTTTTTGTTGGGTCTTGTCTGGCTTGGGAATCAAAGTGATGCTGGCTTCGTAGAATGAGTCCAGAAGTTTTCTTTCAATTTCTATTTTTTGGATAGCTTGAGAAGAATGGGTATTAATTCTTTTTTAAATGTCTGGTAGAATTCCCCAGGGAAGCCAGGTGGCCCAGGGCTCTTATTTGTGGGGAGATTTTTGATAACTGATTTGATTTCTTCACTAGTTATGGGTCTGTCCAAATTTTCTCTTTCTTCCTGTGTGAATTTTGGTAGTGTGTGTGTGTTTAGAAATTTATCTATTTCTTTTAAGTTGTCCAATTTGTTGTTATATAATTTTTCGTAGTATTCCCTGATAATTGCTTGTATTTCTGAGGGGTTGGTTGTAATAAGTCCATTTTAATTCATGATTTTGTCTATTTAAGTGCTCTTTTCTTTCTGAGAAGTCTGGCTAGAGGTTTGTCAATTTTGTTTATTTTTTCAAAAAGCCAACTCTTGGTTTCATTGATCTGTTCAACTGTTTCTTTGATTTCTATATTGTTTATTCCTGTCCTGATTTTTATTATTTCTCTTATTGAAGAATAATTCTAAAGGAAAGGAAAACAACATCTTTTGGTAATAATATGTTCCACTTAGCATGTTGAAGAGAACTTTCTGTCCTCAATTTGCTTAACTGAAACACTATCTGAATGCTGATACATACAGAGGCCTGCCCTTCTAGACTGCCCCCAAAAATTCCCATGTTCACATAGTGCATTTTCTCAGAATAATGCTTTTATTGAAATGTTGATTCAGTGTTTTAAAGAAGAGGATAGCCTTCTTTTTTTTTCTTCTTTTTTTAATGTTTTTATTTATTTCAAGGAGAGAGAGAGAGAGAGAGAGAGAGCAGGGGAGGGTCAGAGAGAGAGGGAGACACAGACTCTGAAATAGGCTCCAGGCTCCAAGCTGGCAGTCAGCACAGAGCGGACACGGGGCTCGAACCCACGAACCACGAGATCAGGACCTAAGCGAAAGTCGGACGCTTAACCGACTAAGCCACCCAGGCGCCCCAAGAAGAGGATAGCCTTCTAATGGAAGTAGGTAGTCTTCTAATTAAGGCGACTGGCAGGCTGCAGACATGTGGTCTATTAAAAAAAAAAAAAGATTTGATTTGAACTAGATTCTAACCATACTGTGCAAAAGGTTTTATTAAGTTACTATTACACAGCGGCTTTTGCACTTATTCTCAAGAAAATAAAGCTATTAGTTAATTCAAAAAACAGTTGTTCATCGTCTAGTATGTTGAATTTAAGCACATCCAAGTAACATGGTATTAAGCACAGACATGGTTTCTGACAGGTGGTACTATCTCAAGGGGTCTGCTTAAATCTTGGTTGGCCTTTCTCTTCTACGTGTACTATAATTTCAGTAGTCTTCGTTTAGTCTCAGAAGCCCTCATAAAGTCTCTATAACTTTTCATATTTCTTATGTAGTTTTGTACTTTGTAAATCTTGTCTCAGAGCAGATGACATAATTTTAGCTGATATCTAAGAACTTCTTCAAAAAGGGATTTTTTAATAACATAAAGAATTTACGCGTTCTTTGAATATTTAAGGAATAATCAATCACTTTCCCTCTGTTATTTTATCCTGGCCCACGTGCCAGTATACTTAAAGTGCACACGTTTCTTTCAAGCTGCGGTCTTAATTAACACTTACCCATGCATGTGTTATGCTTTACTCACTATCTGAAATTTCCTCCTCCTCATTCCATTTACTTTATCTAAATCTTTCTCAGATCTCCTCTGTTCAGTCCATCTCAAGTAGATTTGTCTCTCCTCTAAAGCAGTTAATTTGTATACTATAGGGTAATTTGCTACTTAGAGTGGAAAGAAACTATTGTCTGTTACTGTTATTCACAGTTGCCATTAGTTTGGTGTGCAGCTATGCATGCTGTTTTAAAATGGTGTGCAGGATAATGTACCTAGTACTTTTGAAAGTGGAGATAAACTTGGATAGATCTATATAACTTGGTAAAGATGTTAAATATATTTAATTTTAAATCCTTGGAATGTAAGCAAGGTCTTTTACTGAGTATAAAAAGATAGTCCTGAATAAATATGCCAAGTATAGCTATCATTTTTAGCTATTTATTTTTTCCCTAACTATATGAAGGGATTTCTCCCTCTTACAGAACTGTAGCTAAAGCATTTACAAGGACAGAACCTGGTATCAATGGGCAAGGCAGTACTGTAAGGAACCTAAGTTTCAATGGAATTGTAGGCCTGTGGCCCTAATAGTTGAAGCTGTTCCAAAGGAGGTTTTGGACACCCAAAAGATGAGTTTCATGGTTTCTCTAAATAGGGGTAGAAGAATCATCTGAGAAGACTCAATTTTTTTGTTTTTTGGTTTTTGTTTTTAATTTTTTGACTACTGGCAGCTTGTAAGCCCACACTGTCTCTTTTTCTTTCCTTCAGTACTAGACAAGCTGGTAAGAAAGCCCAGGTGCTTCTTACTTTGGCCCCGGTGATTCAAATAATAGAAGCTCTTGCCCATGTGTGGGAACCCTCACCCCAGCCCTAGCCGCTAACTGCAATAGAAACCTCAGCCCTTTTCCTTTCATTACTCTTTCAAGCCATTTCACATCTGCTTTGGAGGCCTGCCCTCATCTCCCTAATTATATAAGTAATAAACCATTTCATACCCTCTGGGTTTGTGTGTGTGATGTCATTGGTCTCAACAGGAACCAAATTTTAGGTGGCAAGCCATGTACTTTTAAAGCAGTGTAGCCACAAGAGCCAGTGTTTGAATTATAAAATTGTGTAGTAGTTTGCGTTTGTTTAAAATGATTGATCTTAATGTTTTGCTATTTTTTAACAGTAAAAAAGGTTATTAGCTTACAGTGGCTCTGACTTATCTAAACATATGAGAAAACTGAGACACATGAGTCATAAAGCAATAGCATAAAACCATAACAGTGCTCACCTGTTGACCGATTCTTGAATTGCAATTATAAGCCTAAAAAAGAAATAAACAAGCTCATTCATGTATGCTTACCTTAGACACCCAAACCAATATAGGGGATTTAAGTGGCATGCTTAAAACCCTACAAATATTAGGACTGGAAGGTAAAGCACCTGTGAAAATGCTTGCTAATGGCTTCCATTGTTAAAAATGTACATATAACTTAATCAATCCATTGACTCTTGAAGGCAGGGAATCCTGCCAGTTTAACTTCTGTATAACCTAGTCATCATAATACTTGTGCTACTACTACTAGCTAACATATTATTATTATTTACTTACCACTATATTCCAAGAATGCTGATAGCTTCTCTTCATGTATTATCATGTGTAATTCTCCAAAAGCACCATTAGGTAGGTTTCAGCGATATTAGCCACAAGCAGAAGACACTTGTATCAGGTAGTCTCCCATCTGGGGACCCACAGCTGGTGTGTCAGGTCCCCAGAAGTCTCTGTTAACCTGTTTGTGCATCTACCCCAGTCTCTTGTGTGTTCTCTACTTTCAGTGCAGCTAAAATTTGTTGGATAAGTATAATTACCTTTGTATAGAACATGTTCACAGAGAATAGAGGTGGCATTGTAGAAAGAATATTAAATAGACTATCTTAACACAGATCTTTGAATTTCCATCCTGTTATATATAAGTTGGTTGTCTGGAAAAACTACCCTTTTACCGATATTTATTTATCTATTTATTTATTTATAAAACTACAGAGTTGGATTAGTTCAGGGGTTCTTATTCTGGGATTCAGAGAACTCTAAAATTATATGCAAATGTTATTTTTATGTGTGCATATGCATTTTTCTAGGAACATTCTAGGAACATTTCTCGGAGCATAACCATGAACATAAGTACTCATAACATATCTATTTTCCAAAGGGTTTTATAAAAAATTATAAGAATGTTCAACTGGGTGAAATTCTCTTGTAGTTCTAAAAATATTATGACTCCATCCAACTTGAGGATAAGTTGGAGCCGAAAGGATTAGGAAATGAAAAGGGAAATATTTTTACTTTTATTTATTTTATTTGGTTAAAACTACTTCTAAACCTGGCATTTAAAATAAGTAAAAATCTATAGAGCTTTCCTTTTTTTTTGTTTGTTTTTGTTTTCTTTTTTTACAAAGTCCAAATCTGCATCTTTATATAAGAGTAGGAAAAATAACAAATCTGGTCTGACCAAGATCCAAGCAGAAAGCTCTTCATAGTGTTGTTAAGAATTATAATCCATTTCAGGAGGGGAAAAAAATGAGTCCCATAACCATTGCCTGCTTGAATGAATCACAGTGTATTTCATTTGGGAAAGAAATTGTGGAAAATTAGCTATTCCATTGTATTGGTTGACCTTGAATCTTGTATCCACTTGATTTCTTTATTTTAGAGCTCAGATATCCAGTTATTAAGAAGTAATGTTCTTTTTTCTTTCAAATAAATAATTGAAAACTGAAGCTTCTGATCATGTGGCGATGTGGGATTTTAGGGGAAATAAAGAGCTTACTATCTTTCAATTCCTCATATTTAAAAATAATGATATCTTGGAGGCTAATAACAGAGTGCATGTATCCTGATCATGAGATGACCACCCGAGTGAGTACAGCAGGGAAGATGCTATTTAAACTAATCTCCTTGATTACTTTTCAAAGGTACAGAAAGTTTCAATGAAAGAACATCTGCTTCTTATTAGGAATTTTTCCACCGCCAAAATTTTATGGAAGACAATCTTAGGGATCATAGGGAACATGCAATAGCATTGTCTGGATTTATTGATTGTGCATGGCATCTGTCCATGAAATATACTGATTGCCATTAGACTGTACTCATGTTTGAAAGAAACAGAGTTTGTCAGAAGGATTATGATCAGTATTACAATTAATTTAAAGAAATTAAACCAAAGCTTCAAAAAAAGTAATGAGCATTCATTTCTACAGTCATTACCCATTTACTATAAAATTTGTTGCAGTTTGGCTCCTCCACTTTTATACCCCATCTTTGTTCCCTCTTTCTCACTCCAAACCTGTTTTCCATATTGGTTATCAAATAATCTTGTCACCAATTTAAATGGTTATTTCTGACTGATTGACCTTCATACCTATTCAGAAGACACTACTGATCTCTAGCTCTTTTTTGTGATTATGTCTTCTATTACTTTCTGTGATTATTTTTTACTCTTCTTTTTTTTTTTTTAACATTTTATTTATTTTTAGAGAGAGTGAGAAAGTACACACAAGTTGGGGAAGGGCAGAGAGAAAGGAAGACAGAGGATCCGAAGCCAGCTTTGTGCTGAGAGCAGACAACCAGATGTGGGGCTCATACTCAATAACTATGAGATCATGACCTGAGCTGAAGTCGGACGCTTAACCGACTGAGCCACCAAAGGGCTCCTTTTGTTCTTCTGATTCTTCCCCATCCTTCTAATCTTTCTTCTACCCTCTAAACACAGGTTTTCATGAAAATAATATTTTTAATTTTCCTTTTGCTCTTCTAAAATTCCTTTTTGAGTGATCTCATTACAAATGGTTAATTCCAAGTGGAACACAATCAATTAGCCCCCATATATTTACTAATGTCATAAAATATAACTGAAAGGAAATATGGTTGGAATAAACAGGTCTAAGATAGAGAAGCAACTTGTCTAAAATGTGCTCGTGAGGAGGGCATTCTGATTCTAAATGCAATCCTTGTTATATTATACCTGGAGCCAGGACACCAGAGCTCAGAGAAGTAAAGATGGAGAAGGAAGCAGATAGCCATAGGTGGAGCTGCACAGTATGCTTTAGCTGAAAGTCTTTCTATAGGAGAGAGATTGCTTTAGATGGCAATTTGTTTAAATGATGATTTTCCTTCCGTAATTAATATTCCATGTCACCATTTAATTTGTTTTCACCATGTATTGGCATTTGTCATGGCCCCATTTCTTTTGGTTTCTTGAAATACTCTAATGGACTTCCAAAACAATTTCTTTCTTTTTTTGTAAATTTAGGCGTGCTTAAAAATTAAAACTACTTACATCAAAGGAAACTTTCCTCAGACATTTGTATTTGTAGTTTAGTAGAATACATAACTTACTGTGTTCTCACTTGTATAACTTCAGTACCTTCTTGTGGGACTAGTAATAATCTATTGCCTGTCTACTAGGCTGCTTTACGAGTTTCCATTTGCACTTGCTATCACATTTCCTGCCCCTTTCCTAATACTTATATTTGCACTTTCTTTATTAAAAAGTCATTTTCTCAGTGAAGCCATCCCTGACTACCTTTTCTAAAATTTCAGCCCCCAATCCTTCGGATCCCCTTCCTGTTTTGTTTTGGTTTTTTGGCATAATACTTACCACTGTCTCTAACACGCTATATATTTTGCTTATCATCTGCTTCCCCTTAAACTGTAAGCTCCCTGAGGGCACAGTTGCTGTGTGTTGTACACTCTTATTTCTTGAATACTATTATTTCTTGAACACTAGGAGAAGTCCTGGATCCTGGTAAGTACTTGTAACAGGTATCACTGTGTTTTACCTAGAAACCTGTGTACTTCAGTGAGCCCAAATGAAGAAAATATACTTCTAGAACAAGATGAAAGAAACTGAATGTTTTCATCAAAAACATAAATTAAGATATCAGAAGAAAGAACATCTACATAAACCCAAACCCTGTCTTCCACATCAAAAATCACTCTCTTTACTGACAGTCTTTGCTTTTGGAATCCTGATTAACAATTCTGTCCTTACCTTCAGTTGTCATTTCAAAACACTGAGCACCTGAGAATGTAAGTGTCTGTTTTTGTTAGGAAACAAATGTTTCTGTCATTGCTGCCAAATTCCAGAAAAAATATCAAGGAAACAATGTTTTTCTATTCCTTTTTATGTTTCCTTTTGAAACAAAATACAAGTAACAAAGAAAGTGTAGGTTGTTTTGAGAATTCATTATCCAGGCATAAAGAAATTCAGATGTCAGGAAGCTGGCATGAATCCTTTCCACTCTTGCTCTCAGAGCACAGTTGGAGGACAAGGTCAGCTGGCAACTATTCTTGATTTTTCTTATGCATTTTCTGATGCCTCTTCAGAGAAATTTCAAAAATGAATTTCTTCACTGCAATGTAAAAAGTAAACTTTTTCAAAAGATAAGAAGGACAGTCAGGATTGACCCATTCACCTAAATCGAAACCCGAATTTGTAACGGTAGATTTTGATCTCAGAAAAGGCAGAAAGTTTAATGGTGTTCATATATTTTTCAGTTGCATACTTCCTTTTTCTTGCT
This sequence comes from Crocuta crocuta, assembly GCF_008692635.1. Taxonomy (NCBI): domain Eukaryota; kingdom Metazoa; phylum Chordata; class Mammalia; order Carnivora; family Hyaenidae; genus Crocuta; species Crocuta crocuta. The sequence continues at coordinate 3,491,877 of NW_027528617.1, forward strand.
TGATGTGATGGAAAAGAGCGCAGACTTCGAAGGTAGACAAATTTCAGTCCCAACTTCAGAGTTACATAGCTGTGTCACCTAGACCAAATGCTTTTGCCTATTCAATTATTAGTGTCCTATCCTGACATTATGCTTCATGTATCTATTAGGGCTGTGTGAGTGTTAATGAAATAATTTATATGATGTAAATGATGTAGAGAAGGCAAATAGATACTTAAAATTACTTAGCCTTCCCGACACACACACACACACACACACACACACTCACTCACTCACTCACTCATTCTTCTTATAACATATTGTTAATTTCTTTCATTTAATTACTAATTTAACACATTGTCAAGGAATTTAAATTTCAACTATATTCTAGTCCTGTCCTATTTATTTGATATAGGTATTTTGGCAATTCACTGGCAATAGCAAAAAGTGACATGTTTTTAAAAGGGTTAAGTAAAGCTGCAAAGAGTGTGGTCAGAAAATTTGGTCAGAATTCCTAGACTGATTTTCTGTGGCTGAGTGTTGAGGTTCTACCATGAATTTCTACAACACTAGTGCTTCTCTAATACATTCTCTCAGCAAGTCAAATTTAGTATGCTTGAAAATATTATCCTTAGGATTACAGCTCTACTTTTCAGGGTAAATTACTTAGTTACCATTTTTTTCATTTTCAGTGAAAATGTTGTGCTTCATTTATTATAGTTTTCCAAAGGAAAAGGATTTAAACTGCCTGAAAGGCTGTTCTTGCTTTCTGTTCTGCTAATTCTCTACAAGTAAGGAAATGGAATTGCTATAAGCCTAAATCACCTGAACATAAGTCTTACATAGCCATGGGTTTCTTATTAAAACAGATGACAGAGACTAAACTGTAATAGATGCCTCTTTCTTAATGCATTCATTATTTTGATGTACTCATAATTATTTAAATAAATTTTTGATAAATGTAAAACTATCTTTTACATACATGCTCAGTTATGTAAATCATTGGTTGTATCACATGGCTTCAAATTTGATTACAAATAACCTAGCATTCCAACTGGTAAGAGTGAACAAGCACCATGGTGAAGAATGTTTTCTTTCATTTGTTAAAGTTCTAAGGTGTTTCCTTAACTTTCCTTGAAAGAATTAAGTTGTGGGTATTAATTAGTATCCCTGTCAAACTGTCAAGCAGTTACTAAAGCAGGAATCAAAAGATTATTGAAGCAGAAAGAAAGTAGAAGCTTTAAAATATTTGTTAGAAAACAAAGATTCCCCAAGGGCTCATTTCAGATAGCATTTTATAGCTTTATTTTTTTTAACCTAGAAAATGTCTTAGAGTTCTAGTTCAACAGCTCTGTAACCTCCACCACCATCTTGCACTTTCTCTTAGGTGGGAGCGCATAGATGGACTGTAATGAATGCATTTTTTAAATGTTTGATTTATTTATTATTAAAATTGTATACATGTATATTTATCTGTGTTTTTTTCTTAAACAGTTTATTGTCAAGTTGCCCACTGGGACCCCTTGTTTTCTCTCTGAGTTCATCTTCCAGCTTCTGGGTTCTGGGTGCTTTCCTTCTAATGCTTCTTACCTATGACTTTTGGAGGATTGTAATGGAGCCTTTTCATTTGTAGAAGTTGCTGGACATCCTGGGAGTTCTTAGGGCATCCACCACCTCCCAACCTTCCATAGACATTGGCTGGTACAAGAGTACAAAGCCAAGCTTCTTTGCCTCCCTTTGTGACCGACTTTGAGGTGTAAGTAACACCCCAGAACTCCTCATGGTATGAGGCTGTCTGGAAATTTTCCTGAAAATGTACCTGTGTTTGGTTTGTCTCCCTTCCTTGTTCTGCTCTCCTCACAGCCTTTATGATTATTCCTGGAAGCTTGTAATATGTCCTTTCACTGGAATCCTTGCCTTAGATTGGCTTCTGGAAGAACTGGCCCTGTGGCACCTCCTGTAGCATTTTTTAAGAAAATATATTACACTAAACAAGTTAAGTGACTAGATCCACTCATGAAATTTGTAAAGGAGAGAGAGTAGAGAGTGTGTATACTCCACTATTTTTTAAAATTTCTTTTAATGTTTATTTATTATTGAGAGACAGAGAGAGACAGAGCATGAGTGGGGGAGGGACAGAGAGAGAAGGAGACACAGGGTCCAGGCTCTGAGCTGTCAACACAGAGCCCGACACTGGGCTCGAACTCACAAACTGCAAGATCATGACCTGAGTGAAGTCAGACCCTCAGCTGACTGAACCACCCAGGCTCCCCTATCCTCCACTATTTAACAGGTGGCAAAATTAGTTATCCTAATTGTGGATGCCCAATAGAATCATATCAGGAACTTTTTAAAAACATACTGGAGTAAAAGACACATTTGATAAATATTAAATAAGAACCTCTAAGGGTGGAGGCATCATAGTGGTATTTTTAAAGTGCCCCTAGTGACTCTAATATGCAGCCAGTATTGAAAATGACTGTCATGGGATTAAACACTTGGTAATATTTTTAACAAAAGTGGTGAAATAGAAGTCGGGTTGGGTAAGAAATAGCAATCAAGTGGAATTTAGATTTGGCATTACAAGGATATTCTCTTTTTATTCTTTCCAATTTGATAGGGAAACAGGAACAGATAAGTTTTTAAAACAAAGTTTATAATCTTAAATGGCATGAGTAAATGAGTAGAGCAGACAAGAATACTTTTTTTTTGCAAAACCTTCTTTCATTGCTCGATATTAAACATGTAGAAACAGTCTATGCCTCCACCATATGCTTTTCCCCTTCCTCACTCCCACTTTTTTTGAAATACATAGCCATCGCCGCTAATCTTTCCATTTTCCTATTTTTGACAGACTATAGATGCCAGAAGTGTTGCATTAAAAACAGTTATCTAGGGGCGTCCGGGTGGCTCAGTCAGTTAAGCGTCCAAATTCAGCTCAGGTCATGATCTCATGGTCCATGAGTTTGAGACCCGTGTGAGGCTCTGTGCTGACAGCTCAGAGCCTGGAGCCTACTTCTGATTCTGTGTCTCCTTCTCTGCCCTTTCGCCGCTCATGCTCAGTCTCTCTCTCTCACTCTCTCTCCCTCAGAAAATAAACATTAAAAACACTTAAAATAAATAAAAATTTAAATGTGGGTGTGTGGGTGGCTCAGTCCACTAAACATCTGACTTTGACTCAGGTCATAATCTTGTAGTTTGTGTGTTTGAGCCCTGCATCAGGCTCTGCGCTGACAGCTCAGAGGTTGGAACCTGTTTCGGATTCTGTCTCCCTCTCTCTGCCCCAACCCCATTCATGGTCTCTCTCTCTCAAAAATAAATACATATTAAAAAATAAAAATAAATAAAGATAAAAATTTAAATGTGTGTAGTACCTTAAATCCAATTATAAAACAGAGAAATTTGCATCTCTGAAGAAACTTCATTGGGAAAAAATACTTTCTAGACTTTTTAATGTACTAGGGTCTCAGAGAAAAGATACACAGTGAGAATCTTTGCAGCCGTAGAAGAAAAATGAGACAGTAGCTTTTACTGTATACTTATTTATTGCAATTATATATTACAATATTGGAAATTTGCAGCCCTATGTAGAAGCAAGATAAAGATGACAGGTTTTTTTTTTATAAGCCTGTCACACAAATAAATGTTTTATTCTGAAAGAAAAATCTTAATATCTGAAAGAAAGTATAGGAAGGAAAGGGAAGTGAGGGAAGACTCGTTAAAAGCCAGCTCTTGCTTAATTAGCAATCAGGGGTGGAACACAACTGTGAGGAGCTGGATAATCTTGTGTGTCCATTAATGAATGTCTGAGTGAGATGGAGACCCAGAGATAATTACAGCAGGAAATAAGCATCATATTAGGTGTGTTTCAGGCTACCGAGAAGAGCCCTGCTATACTGAAACTTATAAAATAGGTGTGATATCATTTTGAATTCACAGAAATATTAAATAATAATCAAATTTATGGGATGTCACAAAGCAGTATAGGATTTTACAAAAAGAGATTATGTAACTCCTTTGGGTTTAAAGAACAAAGGAAGTTCATGAAAGAGAAGTAAGTTGAGTTATACCCCAAATCATTTGGCAGATTAAATAATTTTTAGATCAAATCATTGGTACTCTCCCTATTTCTCTTTTCTTTTAGTGAATAACTTTGTAACAAATTTTATTATACTCTATCTTAGTGTCCCATCAAGTACTTTGTACTCTCTTAAGAGTTCGTTCCAAAGTTCTTGCTTTCTATTTAAAATAACAGGATAAGAATCCTGATTCCATGCTATTAAGTACTGTTATTTTTTTCTTTCTTTATCTTGTTTCCTTTATTAGTTCTTCCTCTAATCATCTCTTGGAATTTTCTTAATGCTACTTAGGAACGAAGACTTGGTGTTTTTAATTCATCTGGAAGAGCTGGTTATTTAATCATATTACATAATTTTGGAAAATAAAGATAGAAACTTAATTAGAGTCATATATGGTAGATTCTTTAACATCAAATATATTTTTAGAAAAATAAATATAAATTTGCAGCTGTAGACTGTTTGAATATTAATTTATTCAAATTTTATACCATAAAATTTTTACATTTTGATAATTAGCTATATTGTATGTATAATATCTTAACAATAGATTTTATTTTGCATGTTTAGAGTGTTACATAAAATTTTTACATAAAATAATTCATTTTTATTATTTAAATGGAAGAAAGAGTAATATTTAATCACTATCATTTGTTGGTTTTAGGTCATGAAAACACATTAACTGCAAAAGACCTGTAATCACTATCATCTTATTTATGTACTTCCCTTATTTTTCTTGTTCTCCTCATGCTCCTCAGATTCCTCCTTATGTTTCTATTTTCTTTTACCATTTCCTTTTCATAACATATGAGATAACATGCAGTCTGTTACCACCACCAACAAAAACAGTGTAAACTTGTATGGCATATTCTCTATGAAAACAATATCTTACATAAAACACTAGCATATGCCATAGACAATGAAAATAGGAACCCAATTATATTAGAGATAAAATATGTGCCTTTCAAAATGCCAAGTAGATAATACAATGGAACATTTTTCAGTCATAAAAAAGATGGAGATCTTGCCATTTGTGATAACATGGGTGAAACGTAAGAGCATGGTGCTAAGTGAAATAAGTCAGACAAAGAGAAATAGTGTATGGCATCATTTACATTGGACTCTAAGACATATAAATAGTAAATTGGTAGATTCTAGGGACTGGTGAGGAGGGGATGAGATGTTGCTCAAAGCGTACAAAGTTCCAGTTATAAGATGATAAGTTCTGAGGATGTCATATAAAACACGGTGACTATAGTTAACAATATAGTATATTTGAAATTTACTAAGGGAATAGATCTTAAATATTCTGGTCACACACACACACACACACACAAAGGAATTATGGAAGGTGATTGAGATGTTAGTTAACCTTATTATTGTAGCAATCATTTCATTAAATAGACATGTATGAAATCATCATCTTGTATACCTTAAACTTACACAATATTATATGTGAATGGTGGTCTGGCCTGTTTGGAGTGGCTTCACTTTTGGTTGACATAGAAATGCAACTAGTTTTCCCCATGAGACTTTTAAAAAGGTAGAGGTTTGGGGGTTGAAGGAATAATTACAGTAAAACTGGGTTGCTCTCAAATTTTAATCAAATGGGATATTAATTAATATGGAAAAAGAAAGAAAAATACTCAGCAATCCCAAATATATACTCCATATTTACAATTCCATCTGTTTTATAATTTAGTAATTTATTGTTTTATTGCTAGTGTCCTGTCTAGTCTGAAGTAGATAGAAATGTGCTATAAATCAGAAACATAAATTAATTAAAAATTAAAAGTGATACAATGGAACTATTAGAACATGAGTAAAGAAGCAGCAATGGCCATACAGTGAAGAGCGGAGATGGTTGTATAAAAATGAGTTAGTCTAAAAAGAAGTTATAAAACAATAAATTAGTCTTGAATCTAGCTTTCGCCCTCATATAAAGCAAGTTAGAAAGAAAGCAGTGAGAATATTGGAATCTACCTGCAATGCAAAAGCAGCTCAGACAGCTGGCAGATATTAAGTCTGCCCTTTGCTCCCAGGCTGGTGTTTTTCTTAGCTTTGCCAGAGTTGCACACGTTTGTTGTTCTCATTCTCTGGAAGCTGTGAAAGTTGTTAGGAAACACAGATGCACACATAAACACACATGCATGCACTCGCCCTTTTACCTCTTCTCCAAATTTATCTGCTCTAGTCAGATAACTTGTTATTTAAAAACAAAAATGCGAAATAAGTCAGGCAGAGAAGGACAAATATCATATGTTTGCACGTATAGGAGGATTAGGAGGAACTTGACGGAGGAACAAGGGGGAGAAGAAGGGCGGAAATGGTGGGGGAAAGGGAGAGAAGCAAACCATGAGAGACTCTTGAATGCTGACAAAAACTGAGGACTGATGGATGTGGGGGGAGGGGGGATGGGCATGGAGGAGGACACTTGCGGGGATGAGCACTGAGTGTTATGTGGAAACTAATTTGACAATAAACTATTAAAAAAAATGTTAAAAATGTAGTATGAAGATTGCTGTTTTTCCTCTACCTCAGGAGAGAACTTGACTCTACTCCTAAACATAAATTAAATGAATATATGCTATTTAGAAAATGAACAAACTATACCCAAAGTTAGTAGAAGGAAAGAATTAATATAGATTAAAGAGGAAATAAATAAAATAAAAAATAATAAAGCAATTTAAAAAGCAACAAAACTAGTAGTTGGTTCTTTGAAAAAATCAGTAAGACTGACAAACTGTTATCTAGACTAAGAAAAATAAAAATATTAAAGACTCAACAAAAATCAGAAATGAATAAAGAAATATGGTAACTCATGCCACAGAAATTAAATGAATTACAAAAGAGTAATTATGTCAACAAACTGAAAAATTTTTAAAATGGATAAATTTCTAGAAACATAAAATCTTCTAGACTGAATTATGAAGAAATAAATCTAAAAAATACCTATTAGTTATAAGTAAAAACACTTCCAACAAAGAAAAGTTTAGGACCAGATGGCTTCACTGGTAAATTTAACCAAATATTTACAGAAGAATTCACACTTTCCTCAAAATTTTTCAAAAAATTTAGAGAATAGTACAGTTCCAAATTCATTACATGAGGCCAACAATTCTATGACACTAAAGTCAGACAAAGATACTACAATAAAACTGTAAACTAATATCCCTAATGAATATTCATGTAAAATTCCTCAACAAAATACTTGCAGAAAAACTAACCACACATTAAAAGGATTGTATATCAAGACCAAATGGGTTTATTCTTCAAATGTAGGAAGAGTTCACTATAATAAAACCAGTTAGTGTAAATATACCTCATTAACAGAATGAAAAATATAAACCACATAATCATTTCAATAGATGCAGAAAATCATTTCACAAAATTCAACACTCTCTCATAATAGGAACACTCCACAAACTAGGAATAGAGAGAAATTGCCTAAACATAATGAAGGCTATATATGAAAAGTCCACAACTAATATCATGGTCGATGGTGAAAGGTTCAAAGATTTTCCTGTAAAATGAGGGACAAGAAAAAGTACCCACTATCACCATTCTTATTCAACATAGTACAGGAAGTCTCAGCCAGAGCAATCAAGCAAGACAAAGAAATAAAGGTATCCAAATAGAAAAAGAAGGAGTCAATTTATCTCTGCAGATGGCAGGATCTTGTGCATATGGAAAACCCTAAAAATGTCACCAAAAATTGTTAAAACAAATAAATTTAAAAATGTTGCAGGATACAAAGTCGAACATACAAACTGTTGCATTTATATACGCTAACAATGAACAATGAACAATCCAAAAAGGAAATTAAGAAAAAAATCCCATTTATCATAAATCAAAAAGAAGAAATATTTAAGAATAAACTTAACCAAGGAAACAAAAGTGTTTTGCACTGAAAGCTACAAAACACTGTTGAAACTAAAGACATAAATAAATGAAACAAATTCTGTGCTCATGGATCAAAAAACTTAATACTGTTAAAATGTCCATAGTCCTCAAAGTGATGTACAGATTCAGTGCAATCACTATCAAAATCCCAAAGGCATTTGTTGCATAAATAAAATAAGTTTAAAACTGATATGAAATCATAAAGGGCCCTGAATAGCCAAAACAATCTTGAGAAATAAAAACAAAACTGCAGACTTATATTCCCTAATTTCAAAACACTATCAAAAGATCTTCAGCAAAAGTAGAATTGTAGTTCAGGCTGTACAATAGAGAAAAGATAGTCTTTTCAACAAACAGTGTTATTAAAACTAGATATCCACATGAAAAAAATGAACTTGGGTCCTTATTTATACCAGATACAAAGATAAATCACAAGTGATTGAAGACTTAAGCATTAAACCTGAACTATATAAAGTCTTAGAAGAAAACATAGTAAAAAAGCCTCATGACATTTGATTTGGCATTGATTTCTTGGATATAACACCATAAGCATAGACAATGAAAGGAAAAGCAGACAACTGGGACTACTTCAGACATAAAACTTGTTCAGCAACGAAATCCATCAACAGAGTGAGAAGGCATCCTACAAAATGGGAGAAGATATTTGCAAACCAGATATCTGATAAAGGATTATATCTAGAATATAGAAAGAACTCCTGTAATTAAAAAACAAAACAAAAAATGCACTTAAAAATGGGCAAAGGATCTGAACAGACAATTCTCCAAAGAATATATATTAATGTCCAAAAAGCATATAAAAAGATTCTCAACATTACCAATCATTAGGGAAATGAAAATCAAAACCATAGTAGATATCACTCCACACCCATTAGGATGGCCATTCCCATAATACAAACAAGTGTTGGGCGCCTGGGTGGCTTAGTCGGTTCGCTTGGGTCATGATCTCGCGGTTCATGGGTTTGAGCCCCGCGTCGGGCTCTGTGCTGACTGCCAACTCAGAGCCTGGAGCCTGTTTCAGTCTGTGACTCCCTCTCTCTCTGACCCTCCCCTGCTCACGCTGTCTCTCTGTCTCTCTCCTAGAAATAAATAAAAAACATTTAAAAACAAACAAACAAACAAACAAGTGTTGGTGAGGCAGTGGAGAAATTGAAAACTTGTGCACCACTGGTGGGAATGTCAAATGGTATAGCCACTGTGGAAAACAGAATAAAGGTTTCTCAAAAAATTACGAGTAGAGCTACCATATGATCCCATTTCTCTGTTTATCCCCATCCTCCCAAATCAAGATTTTGAAAAGATATTAGCACCATGTCCATTGCAATATCATTTACCATAGCCAAGATGTGGAAACAACTTAAATGTCCTATGACATATGAATGTATAACGTAAATGTGATCTTTACAGTGGAATATTATTTAGCCTTAGGAAGAAAAGAAATTCTGCCATATGCAACATGGATGAATTTTGAGATTATTAGGCTAAATGAAATAAGCCAGTCACAAAAAGACAAATACCAGATGAGGATTTATACCTCTACTCATATGAAGTATCTAAAATAAACTCTTAGAAATTAAAATAGTGGTTGCCAGGGTCTTGGGAAGGGAAAAGTGGAATTATTTTTTAGTGAATCTATTTTCAGTTTTGCAAGATGAAGAAGTTCTAGAAATCTGTTGCACAACAATGTGCATATAACTAACACTACTTTACATTTAAAACTGGTCAAGATGAGAGGTTCCTGGGGTGGCTCAGTTATTTGGGCATCTGACTTCAGCTCAGGTCATGATCTCAGAGCTCATGAGTTCAAGCCCCACGTCAGGCTCCGTGGTGACAGCTCAGAGCCTGGAGCCTGCTTTGGTTCTGTATCTCCCTCTCTCTCTGCCCTTCCCCTGTGTGCTCTCTCTCTCTCTTTCAAAAATAAACATTTAAAAAATTTAAAAATGGTGAAGATGATTGAGATGGTACATTTTATGATATATATTTTTTCTTACAATTAAAAAATAATAAAAATTATCAAATGGAGGACACATACACAAACCCCTCAAGGAGAATAAAACTTAAATGAGAAAATAAAATGAGTAAGATATTTAATGAAGACTATGTTATATGAAGTAAGCTAACAAAATTAAGATAAAACTGTTTGTTATATTAAAGTTAAAAATGAGATAAATAATACCTTTTAAAATAAAAATTCTCTCGGGGCACATGGGTGGCTCATTTGGTTAAGCATTGACTTTTGATTTTAGTTCAGGTCATGATCCCGCGGTTGTGAGATTGAGCCCTGTGTCAGGCTCTGCACTGGGTTAAGATACTCTTTCCCTCTTCCTCTGCCCCTCCCCCGCTCAAGCACATGCACACGTGCTCTCTCTCAAAAAAAATACATGAAGTAAAATAAAATTTCTCTAGATTGAAATCAATATCTAATTACTATATAAAAGAGGTACATCTACAATAAATAATTACGAAAAGATTGAAAGTAATAGGATGTGCAAAAATAGACTAAGCAAAAGCAAACAAAAATAAATTAGTAAAGTAAAATCAAGGATTAAAATATCTCAGAAGTGTTCTTTGAAATATAAAAAGATAAAAAACTATGAAGATATTGCTTGAATGTTCATCCAGTTAATAACATAGCCTCAAATTTCATAAATCAAAAACTGCATGAAATATAAGATAAAAATCCACAGAAACATAACAGCTATATGAAACTTTGTTTCAGGAACCCATGAAGATCAAATAGACAATATCAACATATAGAAGAGCAAATAAGCATGAATAATACAATAGATTTTATATATGCATATAAGTAAAACCTTAGATTGCAAATAAGTTGTTCTGCGAGTATTCTGCAAGATGAGCAAATATTTCCAATAAATTTTAACTTGATAAATGAGCAACATCTTGCAATAGGAGTAATATGTGATGCCGAATGTCACATGATCACAACTGAGCTAATGGTTCTTCTCTCTCTCTCGCTTTCTCTCTGTGGGACTGTGGGTGATCATCTCCTATGCTCAGTTGCTTGGTCTCAGGCTGTGGTGTTTGACAGAAATTAGTGATTTTTCAGAACGTTGGAAGGTGCCCACACTGGCACTAGTGTACTTTTTGTCACTTCAAAGCACCTATAGACAGTCCTTTGCTTTTCCATACAAGAGTAAGCTTAGGAATGCTTTGTTTCATTATAGCTCAGTCGGCCTGCAGATATAGACCCTTTTCTCTGCTGTCTTATTGCCAGTTACATTAAATACAGTTTATGACAAGAATTTATTAATACTGTACTGTAATCAGCATCCGTGTGGTATATACAATGCCTCCCATGCAGAAAAAGTTTGAAAAGAAAGGCGGTAAGAAAAGGAGATGATTACGATGGACATTAAAAAGGAAATCATTGAGAAGTACAAATAAGTTATGCGAGTGGCCAAAATTGCAAAATTTTATAAGAGGTCTATGTCTACATCTCATTTTCAAAAGAGGAGAAAAAGGCAGAGGAATCCCTCACTTCAAATGAGATTAAGGATATGTGTAAAATGTAGGAAACAGTGCAAAATTTTGTAGAAAAGCACCACTCAAATAAGGCTGTAGCAGTGAAAGCAATGAATCTGTTTAATGACAATGCAATGTCACATTTCTGTGAAACCCTGAAAAGGAGGCAGAAGCAAATGTCATTGGAAAGGTTCCTTGTTAAAGTTGCACAAAAAGAAAAAGGTTCCATTGAGCCAATAGATGCAATGATTCTGTTGGTGATAGTGAAAGTTATTCTACACAGTAACCTCTCGTTTCCCTCAAACCAGCCAGAAGGGTTTTCAAAGGGAAATACAGGTTAATTTGTTTATTTTTCTTGATATTTTTATTTTCTTTATTATTTTGCATTACATTCCAGTATTATAATCATTTTATATGAATATTTTTGGGTTGTGGAATGAATCATCTGAGTTTCATTATTTCTTATGGGGAAATTTGCTTTGATATATGAATTGCATATGAAGTGATATACGAATTGATATACGAAGTGCTCTGGATCACCAGCATGTTTCTGGAACAAATTATGCTTGCAAACCAAGGTTTTACCATATTTATTTATACTTACATGGCTATTTCAAAAGCAGAGAATTGACCATTTTAAGCCAAAAAATAAAAACCAAAGAGTTGAAATAGGACATCTTATTTTCATCACCTCATTCATTTTAATGGCTATAGATGATTTCATGGAATGACTGAATTACGATTTATTCAACCACTTTTTGCAAGTGCTGGGCATTAATTTCTTTCCAGTCACCCTCTTTCCCCAACCCACGCCAAGTACATATAGTGCCTCAGTCAACAGCCTTGTGACAATATTTTAATTTGGGTTGTCTTTCATTTTTAGAGTAAAGATTCCTAGATAGAATTCCTAGATAGTAATTACTAGTTATAGAATACCATGTCTATAACTTCTCTTTGCTGGTCTTAGTTAGAAGCTTCCCTGATGTCTAGGTCACACATGTATAATATCCTTTTTTTTTTTTTACTTTTTAAGAATTTTATTTATTTATTTACTTTATTTTAGAGAGAAAGAGGATTTATGAGTAGGGGAGAGGGGAAGAGGGAGAAAGAGAGAGAATCTCCAAAAGGCTCCACACCTAGAGTGGAGCCCCATGTGGGGCTTGATCCCACAACCCTGGGATCCTGACCTGAGCCCAAATCAAGAGTCAAACACTCAACCAACTTGAGCTAGTTAGGTGTCCCTCTTCTTTTATTTTTTAATTTACTTTTTAAAACCTTTCTACATTTATTTTTAATTTATTGGGATTGATTACATAAATGGTATACAACAGGACTTTTGCTGTTGTTGTTTCCCCCAGATAAAGAACCAGTGGTGTAGCACTATTTGTTATATTAGCTATCTTTTGCTAAATGAATTGAAACAATTTTATCATAGATTACTTTTGTGTGCATGTGTGTGTATTTGTTTCTGTGGATATATTTGTTTTTTTTTTTCCCCTCATTCTAGTACCATACAGATTTTAACTTTAAAGTCCTTTGATAAAATTTCATAATTTTCTTAATCTATACATTTTGTCAATTTTTAAGTATATTCATTTTTTTAATGTTTTATTATTTATTTCTGAGAGAGAGAGAGAGAGACAGCATGAGCAGGGGAGGGTCAGAGAGAAAGGGAGACACAGAGTCCGAAGCAGGCTCCCGGCTCTGAGCTGTCAACACAGAACCCAACACAAGGCTTGAACCCATGAACCGTGAGATCATGACCTGAGCTGAAGTCGGACACTTAACTGACTGAGTCCCCCAGGCGCCCCAATTTTTAAGTATATTCTTAACTTTCTTTTGTATTTTTTTTCAATGTTTATTTTTGAAAGAGAGAGAAAGCAAGCATGGGGAGGGAGAGGCAGAGAAAAAGAGGGGATAGAGGACATAAGGAGTCTCTATGTTGACAGCAGCAGGCCCAATGCCGGGCTTGAATTCACAAACTGGAAATCATGATCTGAGCCGAAGATTGATGCTTAACCAACTGAGCCACCCAGGTGTTCACTTGTTTATATTGTAAATGAATTTATTTATTTTTTTTGCTTTGGTAGTATTCCTTTAGAGAAAAACTAATGCTTTCTACAAATATTCCTTATATCAAATATTTTCCAATATTTTCTGAATTCAGTTTAGTAGTTTTGACTTTCGTTGTGTTATTTTTTATTTTTGTTGTGTTATTTTTACTAGAAACTATTGGATTTTTCTAAGTATAACATTGATATACTCTCTGTTTCAAGTAACAGAAATAAAACTACACTTTAATAGCTGTAGACCGTAAGGAAAATTAATTCTGTCACATGATGAGTGTCTTATAGATGGAGAGAGTCTAAAGTTGTTTAATTCAGCAGCACAAAGACCTGGGTTCCTTCTGCTTTTCAACTGGGCCTGTCATTGTGTCAGCTTCCTCTCAGCTGCCCACTCATTGTTATGAGATGGCTGTACATTTTCATGTGTCACACAGTTATATTACTATCGCAAGTAAAGTACAGAGTCCACACAAAGGGAGAGACTTTTCTCCCTGTCTTCCTTTTTAACATTGAGAAACACACTTTCCCCAAGTATTGCTGGGGTCCTTCCCCTAAAAATGAGTTGGTGATACTTGTGTCACATGCCTTGAAGATGAGCAGGTAAATGGGACCCCATGATTGACTTATATAAGCATGGTATATCCATGAGTAACAAGGAAAGGGGAAGGTATCAAATAAGACTGTGGTTTTGTTAGCAAAAAAAAAACAAAAAACAAAAAAAACAATGGTAGAAACGGCCATTGGATAGGCAGCTAATGGAGGCAACATGCCTTCACGTGTTGACACTAAAAAGAACTAGGTTTTTCTATTCCTGGCCAATATGTATTGCATCAGGTTTTTTTTTCTACTTGACCTATTAAATTTGCTAGAATATCCAAAAGATGTTGAATAGAAATGCTGATGGTAAGTGTCCTCATTTCTTTTTGTTTTTAATGGCTTAACATTTAAACATTTTGAATGAAGTTTGCTAGGTTTTTTTTTTCTTCATAATATTTAAGAAGTTTTGCTCTGTGAATATTTTACCAAGAGTAAAAGCTTCTAATTGAATAGAAAATAAGAGCACCAAAAAAAAAGAAAGAAAGAAAGAAAATTCAAATCTAAAATAAGAATCCTTGGGAGTGCCTGGGTGGCTCAGTCAAACGGCTGACTTTGGTTCATGTCATGATTTTGTAGTTCATAAGTTCGAGCCCCGTGTTGGATTGACGGCTCAGAGCCTGAAGTTTGCTTTGGATTCTGGGATTCTGTATCTCATCTCCCCCTGTCTCTGCCCCCCACTCCCCACAATTTTCTCTCTCCCTCTGTCTCTGAAAAAATTGGATAAACATTTAATAAATAATAATAGTCCTTGGAAGAATATTATAATAGTTTTCTCCTGCTCCTGATAAGGGGAAGGGACTTAAAATATTTGAATAGATTATCCACTTAATATTTGGATAATAATTTTAATGCTGTAAAGATGTGAATTCTTCCTAATCTATAGATATGTCATCCAAATAAAAAGAGACTTATAAAACTTGATATGACATATTAATAGTCAACTGGCATGGTACACATTGCAGAATAGGCAGGAAGCCTTCTGAGAAGCTGAGTACGGGGACATGGTAGACCCAAGTCTACCACAGAGAAAAGCTTTGAATTAGGTGAGCCATTAGGCAGAGTGTTACTGATTCATGATCTAGACAGAAAAATGGTATAGAAATAGGCTTAAAGACCAATGAAATTTAGAATGTAAAAAAATTGTCATTTCATGCCAGAGATGTAAAGGTGAATTGTAAAATGATTTTAGAATTAATGTGAAAACTTTTAAGGTGATAGGAAAATTAAGGAGATTACAAACCTAACTCCATATGTGTGATATAACTTCAGATAGAAGAAAGATGTAAACAATAAAAAAGTAATACTATAACATAAAATGTAAAATGCTAACTTTATTTTATTACTTTTTTTTAAGTTTGTTTATTTATTTTGAGAGAGAGAAAAGTGGAGAGAGAGGGTGACAGAAGATCCAAAGAGGGCTTTGTGCTGACAGCAGAGAGCCTGATGTGGGGCTTGAACTCACTGACCATGAGATTATGACCTGACCTGAGCTGAAGTCAGATGCTTAACTGACTGAGTCACCCAGGTGCCCCTAATTTATCTTTTTTTTAAATTCAGAAGCCATCTTTTTAAAGCTGAGTTGTTATTTTATATTTTCCAAAATAAAAACATATTCTTCTTTTGAAAGTGAATATTTTGTTTTGTTTTAATTCCAGTGTAGTTAACATCCAGTGTTACGTTAGTTTCAGGAGTACAATATAGTGATTAAATAGTTCCATAAATTATTCAGTGCTCATCTTGATAAGTATTATGCCTAATCCCCTTTACCTATTTCACCCATCAACATACCCATCTCCCCTCTGGTAACCATCTGTTTGTTCTGGATGGTTAAGAGATTGGTTTTTCTGGTTTGTCTCTTTTTTCCCCCCTTAAGTTCCACATATGAATGAAATCATAGGATATTTGTCTTTTTCTAACTGGTTTATTTTGCTTAACATTATACACCCCAGATCTATCCATGTTGTTGCTAATGGCAAGATTTTACTCTTCTGTATGTCTCAATAATATTCCATTATATATATGTTTGTGTATGAGTGTGTATGTGTATATATATATATATGTATATATATATACACATATATATATACACATATATATGTATGGGTATTNTATATATATATATGAATAGAGGAAGACTATGTGGTGTGGATATATATATATAGTCTTCCTCTATTCATCTATTGATAGATACTTGGGATGCTTCCATAATTTGGCTATTGTAAATAAAGCTGCTTTAAACATAGAGGTGCATGCATCCATTCAAATTAGTCCTTTTGTACTTTTTGGGTAAATACCTAGTAGTGCAATTACCAGATCATAGAGTAGTTATACTTTTAATTTTTTGAGGAACCTCCAAAGTGTTTTCCAGAATGACTGCACCAGTTTGCCTTATATTCCCACCAACAGTGCACCAGGGTTCTTTTTTCTCCACATCTTACCAATACTTGTTTCTTGTGTTTTGATTTTAGCCATTCTGACAGTTGTGAGGTGATATCTCATTGTGGTTTGAATCTGCATTTCCCGGATGACAAGTGATGCTGAGCATCTTTTCATGTGTCTGTTGGCCATGTGGATGTCCTCTTTGGAGAAGACATTTCTTCTGCCCAATTTTAATTGGATTCATTTTTTGGGGGTATTGAGTTAAATCAGTTATTTATAGATTTTGGATACTATCCTTTTATTGGATATGTCATTGCAAATATCTCATTCAGTAGGCTGCCTTTTAATTTTTTTGGTTGTTTCCTTTCCTTTGATGGTTTTTATTTAGATGTAGTCCCGATAATTTATTTTTCCTTTTGTTTCCCTTGCCTCGGGAGACATATCTAGAAAGATGTAATGGCTGATGTTAGAGACATCACTGTCTATGCTGTCTTCTAGGATTTTTATGGTTTCAGGTCTGGTATTTAAATGCTTAATCCATTTTGAGTTTATGTTTGTATATGGTATAATAAAGTGATCCAGTTTCATTGTTTTGCATGTAGCTGTCCATTTCTGCCAACACTGTTTCTTGAAAAGATTCTTTTCCCATTGTATATTCTTGCCTCCTTTGTCATAGATTAATTGGCCATAATAGTGTGGGTTCATTTCTGAGCTTTCTATTATGTTCCATTGATCTATGTGTCTATATTTATGCCAGTACCATAGTGTTTGATTATTACTGATTTGTATTATAACTTGAAGTTTGGAATATTAATACCTCCAGCTTTGTTTTTCTTTGTCAAGATTGCTTTATTATTCCAGGTCTTTTCTGGTTCTATACAAATTTTAGGATTGTTTGTTCTAGTTCTGTTGAAAATGCTGTTGGCATTTTGATAGAGATTGCATTAAATATATAGATTGCTTTGGGTTGTATGGACATTTTAACAATATTTGTTCTTCAAATCTGTGAGCATTGAATGTCTGCATTTTTTTGTGTGTTGTCTTCACCTTCTTTCATCAATGTTTTCTAATTTTCAGAGTAGAGAACTTTCACCACATTGGTTAGGTTTATTCCTAGGTATTTTATTATTTTTGGTGCTATTATAAATGATGTTGTTTTCTCAATTTCTCTTTTTGCTACTTCATGAATAGTCTGCAGTAATACAATGGATTTCCATGCATTGACTTTTGTGTCCTTCAACTTTACTGAATTCGTTTATCAGTTATAGTAGTTTTTGGTAGAGTCTTTTGGGCTTTCCATATATAGTATCATGTTATCTGCAAATAGTGAAAATGTTACTTCTTTATCAGTATGGGTACCTTTTACTTCTTTTGTTGTGTAATTGCTATGGCTAGGACTTCCAGTACTGTGTTGGATAAAAGCGGTGAGAGTGGACATCCTTGACTTCTTTCTGACCTGAGAAAAACTGAGTTTTCCCCATTGAATATGATGTTTACTGTGGGTTTTTCATTTAAGGGCTTTATTATGTAGAGGTATCTTCCCTCTAAATCTACTTTGTTGATAGTTTCTATCATGAAAGGATGTTGTATTGTGTCAAGTGCCTTTTCTGCATCTATTGAAATGATCTTAGGATTTTTATACTTTCTTTTGTTGATTTGATGTATGACCTTATTGATTTACAAATATTAAGCCACCCTTGCATACCAGGAATAAATCCCACTTGATCATGGTGAATGATTTTTTAATGTATTATTGGCTTAGGTTTACTAATATTTTATTGAGGATTTTTGCATCTATGTTCATCAAAGATATTGTCCTGTAGTTCTCTTTCTCTTTCTTTAGTGGTGTCCTGATCTGGTTTTGTTATTAGCGTAATATTGGCCACATTGAATGAATTGAGATTTTGTGTGTTGGGAGTGCTTTGATTACTGATTCAGTTTCACTGCTGGTATTTGATTTGTTCAAATTTTCTATTTCATCCTGCTTGTGTTTCAGAGGTTATATTTCTAGTTATTTAAACATTTCTTCTAGGTTGTCCAGTTTGTTGGCATATAATTTTTCATAATATTCCCTTACAGTCCTTTGTTTTTCTTTGGTATTGGTTGTTGTTTCTTTTTTATTTCTGATTTTGGTTGTTTGAGTCCCCCTGCCACCCCCACCCACTTTTTTTGATGAGTCTGGCTAGAGGTTTATCATTTTTTTATCTTTTCAAAGAACCAGAACCTGGGTTCATTGATTTGTTCAATTTTTGTTTGTTTGTTTGTCTCACTGTCATTTATTTCTGTTTTAATCTTTATCAGTTCCTTCCTTCTACTGGTTTTCAGTTTTGTTTGTTCTTCTTTTTCTAACTCTTTAGGTGTAAGGTTAGGTTGTTTATTTTAGATTTTTCTTGCTTCTTGATGTAGACCTGTATTGCTATAATCTTTCCTTTTAGGACCACTTTTGCTGTATCCCAAAGATTTTGGACTATTGCCTTTTCATTTTCATTTGTTTCCATGTAATTTTTGGTTTCTTCTTTGATTTCTTAGTTGACCCATTCATTGTTTAGTAACATGTTATTTAGCCTCCATGTATTTGTGCTCTTTGTAGATTTTTTCTCGTGGTTGATTTTTTGTTTCAGTGCATTGTAGTCAGAAAAAAAGTAGGGTATGACTTCAGTTGTTTTCAATTGCTGAGACTTGTTTTAGCCTCATATGTGATTTATTCTGGAGGATGTTTTGCGTGCACTTGAAAGGAATATGTATTCTTAGGATGCAGTGTTCTGAATGTATTTGTTAAATCCACCTGGTCTTGTGTAACATTCAAAGTCCCTTTTTTCTTGTTGATTTTTTTTAATATTTTTAATGTTATTTATTTTTTGAGAGAGAGAGTGTGAGCAAGGGAGGGACAGAAAGAGAGGGAGACGCAGAATCTGAAGCAGGCTTCATCAAAGCTGTCAACACAGAGCCCGATGCTGGGCTCAAACCCACTAACTGTGAGGTCATGACCTGAGCTGAAGTTGGATACTTATCCCACTAACCCATCCAGGCCCCCTTTGTTGATTTTCTGATTGGATGATCCATCCATTGATGTAAGTGGGGTTTTAAGTCCTCCATTATTATTGTGTTATTATTGATTGGTTTCTTTACATTTGCTATTAACTGTTTTAAGTATTTGGTGCTTCTATATGGGGTACATAACTATCTACAATTATTATATCTTCTTGTTGGATTGTCCCCTATATTATTATATAGTATCTTTCTTTGTCTCTTGTTTAATATTTATTTTAAAGGTGATTGGGGTGCCTGAGTGGCTCAGTCAGTTGAGTGTCTGACTTTGGCCCAGGTCATGATCTCATGGTTCGTGAGTTCTAGAACCACATTGGGCTCTGTTTTGACACCTCAGAGCCTGGAACCTGCTTTGGATTCTCTGTCTCCACCTCTCTCTGCCCCTCCCATGCTCATACTCTTTCTCTCTCTCTGTATCTCAATAAATAAACATCAAAAAATAATAAAAAAATAAAGTTGATTTTGGCTGATAGAAGTATTGCTTTCCTTTCATATCCACTTATATTATAAATGTTTTTCCATTCCCTAACTTTCAATCCACATGTCTTTACATTTAAAATAAGTCTCTTATAGCAGCATATAGATGATTCTTGTGTTTTATTCATTCTATCACCCTATATCTTTTGATTGGAGTGTTCAGTACATTTATATTCAAAAGAATTATTGCTAAGTATGAGTTTATTGCCATTTTCTTACTTATTTTATGTTTTTTGTGGAGTTTTTTGTTTGTTTTTAGTTCTCTGATCCTTCTTCTCTTGCTCTCTTCTCTCATCTTATGGTTTGATGGATTTCTTTAGTGATATACTGGGATTCCTTTCTCTTTATTTTTTGCATACCTATCACTAGTTTGTATTGTGGTTACCATTAGAACTGTATATAAGCTCTTCTGCATATAGCAATCTATATTAAGTTGATGATCATTTAAATTTATACCCATTTTTTACTCCTCTCCCCCCTTCCCCACATTATAGGTATATGGTATAATACTTACATCTCATACTCCTTTTATTTTGTGAATCTCTTAACTGATTTTTATAGATATACTTATTTTTACTGCTTTCGTACTTTCAACTTTTCTTTCTCTTTCTTATGGTTTTTCTTTTCCACTCAAAGAATCCCCTTTAACATTTCTAGTAAGGCTAGTTTTGTGATCAGGAACTCCTTTAGCTTTTGTTTGTCTGAGAAACTCTTTATCTCTCCTTCTCTTCTGAATAATAACCTTGCTAAATAGATTATTCTTTGCTGCAGGGTTGTTGTTTTTTTTTTCCCTTTCAGAGCTTTGACAAAATCATGCTACCCACTTCTGGCCTACCAGAGTTTCAGCTGAAAAATCTGCTGATGGCCTTATGGGGTTTCCTTTATATGTAACTATCTTTTTTTCTCTCACTCTCTTTTTGCTTTAAAATTCTCTATCAATACTTTTTCCATTTTAGGTATTGTGTGTCTTGTTATGGACCTTCTTGGATTTATTTTGTTGGGTGATATTTGTGCTTTCTGTATCAGGATATCTATTTCCTTCCATAGATTAGGGAGGTTTTCGGCTACTGATTCTTCAAATAAGTTTTCTGCTCCCTTTTCTCTTCTTCTGGGATCCCTATAATGCAGATGTTATTATCTTGACAAAATCACTGGATTTCCTAGGTCTATGCTCATTTTGTATAAATTTTTTCTCTCATCTGCACAGCTCATTACTTTCCATTACTCTGTCCAATAGGTTGCTACTTCATTCTTCTGCTTCTTCTAGCTGCTATTTATTCCATATAGTATATTTTTAATTTCATTTATTGTGTTCTTCATCTCTGATTGATTCTTTTTTATTTCTCTTTGTTAAGAGTCTTATTAATATCTTCCACACTTTTCTTAAGTCCCGTGAGTATCTTTCAGGTCATTACTTTAAATTTTCTATCAGGCATATTGCTAACATCCATTTTGCTTACGTCTCTTGCTGTAGTTTTGTCCTATTCTTTCATCTGGGACATATTCCTTGGTCTCCTCATTTTGTTTAACTCTCTGTGCCTTTTTCTCTGTTAGGGAAGTCAGTTGTGTCTCCTGTTCTTGAGGGTAATGGCCATATGAAGGAGAGGTCCTGTTGTGCCATGCAGTTAGTGTCTCCTCTTCACCGCAACCTGGCATTTCAGGGGCGTCTTCCCTCTGTTTTGCATGCACCCTACTGTTGTGTCCTGGCCACTTTTTCCTTCCATTCTAGTAATCGTAAGTGGCTCTCTTTTATTGTTGTGTTCAGTGATTGTTCTCTGTGGTGTTAGTGGGCCAGTATAGGGCCCCACATTGGACTTGAATCCAGAGATGCAGTGGCATCAAACTGCAGGGCACTTTCCCAGTGTTGTCCCCTGAGAAGTTTCTCTTTGTGGGCAGGGTCAGCAATCAGATTAGCTATCTGCCTTGAGCCCACTACTGGGTCTGCCACCACCTGACTGGTATGTGTCATAATCTTCCTCTCACCCAGGAGTCACTTTGGCATGATTCTGGCCCTGTTAGAGCTGCTTGCACACTGCCAGGCTTGTGGCCCTAGTTTAAAAGGGTTCTAGCCAAGAGTGTTTTAGAGGGTATAGAACACATTTTTTAAACAAGGTATCTGCTGGTCTGCTTGCAAATTGAGACCATCCACCACAGATGTTCTAGGACTGGTTGACTGGAACAGATCAACAAAGTATTGATCATTAACACAATTTTAACAGGATGCACACCAGTCTTCTGTGGAGGGGGCTCACTGCTATTGGAACAGAAGCCCTGCTTAGCTCCTTGGTTGGGAAACATGGTGTTAGCAAGGTTTACATTGGTCTTCTGGGAGCAGGGGCCTTCAATGCTGGGACTGAAGCAAGTGTGACTAGAAAGGGTGGATCCACCAAATCACAAGGATCAGGGCTTGGTGTAAGCAATTTAGGTAGTGAATGTCCCCTGTGCTGGTTCCTGCAGATGACCCTGTGTTTATACTAGTGGGTTGAGGAAGGGAAATGGAGTCTGCCAGTTCCTTTGCTCCTGGAGAGTCTCTCCGTAAACTCTGCCCCTCTCCAAGCTCTGAGATTAGTAAATAACTCTCCCTCTTATGCCCTAGGTATTTTTCAACCTGCTGCACCTATGCTTCTGCAGGCTGGTTGTTGTGTCTTTAAGGACAGACACTCAGTTTCCTATTACCTTCCAGTCTCTCTGAGAATAGAGCCTATTATTTTTAAAATTCTAAGCTTTATGTCCCACTGATTGTTATTAACTCATAAAATTAAGCCCCTCTAGTTTTTAAAGCCAAATATTATATGTGTTCATCTTCCTTGTATAGGCTCCCTGATGTGAGGGTCTGTTTTTATCCTTTCTCCACATTCATTGCTCCCTTCTTCCCCCAGAGGGCTCAATATCTGTTCAAATCCATAGTGTCTCTGTCTTTCCTACACCTTTCATGTGACTTCATCTCTGTCTTTAGTTTGAGTTAGTGAGTTTGTTCTGCTAGTCTTCAGGTCATTTTCTGGGTGCTTTAAACAACAGAAATTTATGTTCTCATATTTCTGGAAGCTAAAAGTCCAAAATCAACATTCTAAGAGAGTTTAATTCATTTAGAGCTATCTTTCTGGCTTACAGGCAGATACATTCTCACTGTATCTTTACATGACTGAAAGAGATAGATATTTGGTGTCTCTTCCTCTAAAGAAACTGGTTCTATTGAGTTAGGACTCCACTCTTATGACCTCATTTGATTAATCACCTCCTTAAAGGCTCTATTTCCTATATAGTCACTTGAAGGGATAAGAGTGTCAACATATGAATTTAAAAGAAACACAGTTCAGTCTATTGAACCAAGCTATCATTATTTCTTGCCTGAACTACTAAAGTTCTAACTGATTTGCCCATATCCCCTTTTGTACCTATCCAAATTGTTATCATTATAGTTGAAATCTTTTCAAAACACATATCACTCTTCTGCTGATGATAATTAAATGGTTTTACATTCGTTTTTGGATAAAAATGATTTTTTAAACTTTTCCTATGATGCTCTATATGGCTTTGTTCCTACATTCTGCTCCAGCCCTACTGCTACCACACCTTTTCTTATCTGCTATCTGCCTCTAGTCACAATGACTTGAATATCCATGGTCCCTCCCACCAAGTGGCCTTTAGACATGTCATTTTCTTTGTGGGAAATGTTCTGCCTTCCATAGCTTTCTTTGCCTAGTAAATTCTACTCATTATTCAGATATTTAGAACGAATTATTATATCCCAATTAAGTTAAAAATCCTAAGTGAGTGGATTTTGTTTCAATGTAATCATGATATCTATTAGAGAGGCTGATGCATAAATGGTGCTTAATAAGATCTTCAGATACATTAACTAATTAATGACATAAAATAAATCCCACAGGACTTTCAGAAGATTATATAGCCAAATAAAACCATTCCACTCTCTCCAAGTTCCTTTAAGGTGGAAAATCCCAAACTATGATTCGCTAAATACTAATGTTCTGTGAGACGTTAGTAGATGTTTACAGAATTACTGATCTCTAGAAATTCTGGGTAAAATGAGATTTTTTTTTTTTTTTGTATTATAGGGCTCCTTAAATCCTTTAATAGCTTACTATACAATATTAATCTTCTAGAGGAGATCATACCATTTAACATAACTTCTTGATTACAAAACTTTTTACAATATATATTTTAACATCATGAATGACACAAGTGTTCTAAAAACATACTTTGGCAGACAGACTTAAAGATTTTGGCTATACCTACTCGAAGAACTTCTTTCTCTGATCCTTTATTACACAAGATAACTTTTGTTTCTTTTTTCTCTTATTGGCTTTTGAATTTGAAAATAAATTGCACAGTCTATAGAGTACCTTTACATTGTTTTTAATTTGAAACAAAGATCAAGGACATGGAAGCTAGGGTATCATTATTTCTTTCCCAAATATATTTATTTAGCAAATATTAATTGAGAACTGTTAGTGTAAAAAGCTTTGCTCTGTGGGAGATTTTTGTTTGTATTAGGTATGGCTTTGGTACGTGAGTAGTCTGTAATATGAAAGGAAATATATTTCTATATATAAAATCATTGTAGCACAATAAGTGTATAATTACCGTATTAGTGGGGGGAAAAAAGCCATAGAGATACAAGCAAAGAATACCTAATAAGTAAATAAAAAATGTTAAGTGAAATGAGAGCTTCAGATTAATAGTCCTAATATTAATGTCTTCAATAAACAAATGAGCAAAGGAAAAGAGAGAGAGAGAGAGAGAGAGAAACTAAGAAACAGACACTTAACTATAGAAAACAAACTGATGGTTACCAGAGGGGAGGTGGATGGGGGAATGAGCAAAATAGATGATGGGGACTGAAGAGTACTTTAAAAAAATGTCTTTGATAAACAATTAAGGCAAGGATACCTGAAGATTTGGAGTGTATGGGAAAGTTAGGCAAGAGGATTTGAGAAGATGAGAAGAGATTTGAAATTTGAGTTGTAGGGACTGAACTAATTTATCATCTAGAAATGAATAATATGATTGTCAAGTAGCTTTGAGAACCCAATTGAAAATAGTCAGCATGAATTTATAGTAGGTTGGTCAGCATAGTTCTATGATTAGCAAAGTCATATGAGAGAAATGCTCTTCTTAACTTTCTGTGGAAGACACTGTGGATACATTTAACTCTTTATTTAAGCAAAAAGTCTATTTTGAACTATAATAGGTCATTAATCTTCATTGTTAATTCCTCAGGTCATTGAACTTTCACAGAGAGCCTGACGTCACTATCAAAGAGCTGAGCATTCCAATTTGTATTTCTGCCTTTAGAGTGTTGAAATATAAAATAATATGGGACTTTACTTTATTTCATGCTCCAGGTGCTCTTGGTTTTCTATAAATGTTATATAATCAGAGAGGGTCGTGTCCTGTACAGTTGTATTTCTCTCAGAATACAATGTGTTATGTTCCAAGTGGTTACGCATGATTTATAATTGTTGGTAAGATGGTTCTGTCAGGCAAACCATGTTATGGCTTATTTTCACTTATCACATCCAATAAATCACTATAAATACAGGCCACAGCATAAATGAAGCACCGCAAAACAACTCTCAAAAATTCATTTGCCTTAATATTGTCTTATGGAAGGTTTCAGTTTATTGGGGAAAGAAAATGGATTGTTTTTTCTCTAAAGATCCTGTATACATTCCTGACATTTTCCCTACATTTCCAGGGATAATAAGAACTGGGATTAGGGTACATTATTTTATACTTTTATACTCTCCATCTTTGTTAAGTATTTCTAACTCAGTTACCATATAAACACTGAGTGTAACTCCAGAATATTCTAAAAAATGAGTCTTCAATAAGAAATTTCACATTTTCTTAGTATTATAGTTTGTCATTTCACTTCTGTCCACCATCCCCATGTAAGTGGGAGAAGAAAGAAGGAAGGAAATATTGAGAGGGAAAGAAAGAATGCTTTTGTTCTGGCATTTTGACCTAAAGAAATGACCTGTGTCCTGTATGAAGGTGATCATTGTCTAATAGAAAATATCTTTTCTCTTATTGGGGATTACTGGGCTAAGAGTCCAGAAACAGTCCTTACTTTGAAGCCTATGGATGTGGATGGCCAACCTACCTTGGTCAGTGTATTGGGGGTCCTTGTATAATAATGCATAGAACTGGAAGGGGACCACTGTGAACACACTGAACCCTGGACACAGTTGCCAACAGTGTGGCAGCTGGTGTTCAATCAACTTATTTGATTATACCATGAGACCAAATACTGCTTCTCCATCTCTCCATAGACAGAAAACTTGGTGACTTACATAGCCAAGCAATAGTCCAGAAAGAGCCATTAACACTACTTGTATCATTAGCCCATTAATCTTTAGGGGGATTCTCCAGGCCTTTAGTTTACCAAATTAGCAGATAGGAGTAGATGCCTACAAAATACTCAATCCAAACTTTTTTTTTCCTTCTCTCCTAGTTCAACCTTCACAACAAGGTTGTGCTCATCTTGGCTACCTTGAGTCACCGTCTCAGTTCTTCATTATCAATGTTTCCTCTCCACTGAATTATTCTCTTCAGCACACCAACATGGTGTAGTATCTCCCATATTTGAAAAAAAAATCTGGTCCTTCATATTTTTGAGCTGCCAATATTTTTACTTCTTTCTGATATAGCCAAACTTTTGTCTATATTGTACTGGTTTTAAGGTCATAGAGTAGATACTCATATCTTGTCTTTTGGGTTGCCTTGGTACATGGTCCTAGTTACCCTCTCTGTTCTCTTTTTAAGTAACGTGGCAGAAAGTTGATTCAGAAGCAGTGAATAAACTCATCAAAAGAACATAAGTTCTCTCTCCAGCTCATGCCAGTGGCATTAGTATGTGACCTCTCCTAACTAAGCTACTGTCTTACAAGGTCATATCCCTGGCCAGTATTACATGGTTGAACACAGTTCCTGTCCTATAAATATATACAGCACCATTCTATACTTTTCCTAATAAATACATCATAAGGACTAGTGTGGCTTGTATAACCATCTCTGGTGCTTTCCATGCTCTAGAACACTCTCATGTCCTCATACTCAGGTTCTCTGTAGCATTAAACATGTGAACCATTCCCTGCCCATTTTTTAAATCTGTTTCCAAGACTCCATCCAGTGGGTCTCAAACTGTAGAGTTATTTAGAATCCACAGAAACACAGATGGTTGGGTCTGACTCCAGAGTTTATGTTTCAGTAGGTCTGAGATAGGGCCTGAGAATTTGCATTTCTAACATGTTCCTAAGTGATACTGATGCCTTTGTTTTGAGGACCACACTTTGAAAACCACCACTTTACACTCTCATGGAAGCTTCATTTATCTCTACAAGTTTATTATTTAATTATGCCACCATTATGGACACTTCTCATTACCCTCTTTACCAGATTAGCCTCCTTGAAATGACTTCTAATTTTTCCTTCAGTGACTCCCATTAGTATTCATACAGTCCCATGGCTTGACCCATTTTGTTTGTTTGTTTTATCTCTAGCTTACACATTTTGTTTAAAGCTACCTTGTCTTTAAACTTGGTCATCACATGGTTTTGTGGTGAGGATTAGGTTGTAAACTTCAATTACTTTGGTGAAGACAAAAAAATGGTGTCATGATTAACAGAGCAAAAGCACTAACACATCATAGACTATGTACTATTTTATTTTTATTATTTAAATGTTTTAAATGTTTACTTATTTTTGAGAGACAGAGACAAGAGTGTGAGTGGGGAAGTGGCAGAGAGAGGGAGACACAGAATCTGAAACAGGCTCCAGGCTCTGAGTTGTCAGCACAAAGCCCAACATGGGGCTCATGTTTACATACTGTGAGATAATGACCTGAGCTGGAGTCAGATGCTTAACTGAGCCACCCAGGCACCCCTAGACTATGTACTATTTTGAAGTAGGTTCTTAAAAGAGAAATTCAGAACCTAAATTATTTCAGAAACATTAAATTTTATATAGGAAATTCCTGTAAGTCACAACTCCATACCTTTGATTCTGTTGGCACTCTTTTAAAATTTGTGGCTTCATTCATAGTTTAGGTTTTTCAATATAATCAGTCTAACCAGGTAAACTACATTAAGTTCTATTTTCAGTCATTTCCTGAACAGATTTATATAAGACAGGCATTTGGTCAAGTTTAATAAGTATTTATTATATAATTTTGTCCAGTGCTAGGAAATTTTACTGGTAATATGCCCAAAGAGGAGCAGTCACTTAACAAAATGAAGACGTAGTTATTCAAACAAATGATTGCTTGACAGTATAATTCTTGCAGGTTGGACAAAATCACTCATCTTTTTATGTAAGGGAAGTGACATTCATATAGAAGCCCATTCTTTTTGGATTATGTTTTGAAGTTGTCCAATCATACTTTTCATGTTGAAAGAAAGCTGGAATAGCTATCTCATACACCCTACTGTGTACAGGCAGGAAGGAATATAAATCATCTTAGTAATTCCTCATCCCTTTATAATGTCTATTTTTCTTTTAAAAGTTAGTGAATTTATTCCATGTCTATCTGTGTTAATGATCATCAGGAAAATTCAGGAGATTTTTATGACTTACTTAATTTTGGTTATCAAAAAACTATTTAATATTTATGATGTATTTGAGTAATCCTGTTCAATAGGTGAGTTCCTCAAAATCAACTGTAGGTTGACTCATTTGATAAGTGTAAAGTGAAGTTTAATATTTGTATGAGATTTATTATTCAATAAAGTTATTCGCAAGTAATTTACCTTATTTGAAAGATTAATTTTCATATCTGAATTTCTGAAAATTGGGCAGACATACTCTATATTGCATGGCTTTCAAACAGATTTTAAGTCTACTTAGATTTCTAATTGACCTGTAATAAACATTTGGTGTAAGTGAAAAATAAACACTTTTGTTTTAAGCCACTGATATTTTGGCAACTGTTAGTTATCACAGTATGATTTAGTCTATCCCAAGTATGTCAGTAAGCATATTTGGGAGATTTGATTTTGGGTCCTTTTGTTTAAGTTTTTAATTTATCTGAATTAAGAGCACTACAACTTGAGGCACCTGGGTGGCTCAGTTGGTTGAGTGTCTGACTTCGGCTCAGGTCATGATCTCATGCTTTGTGAATTTGAGCCCCCTGTCTACATCAGGCTCTTTGCTGACAGCTCAAAGCCTGGAGCCTTCTTCGGATTCTGTGTTTCCCTCTAACTCTGCCTCTCCCCCACTCATGCTCTGCCTCTGCCTCTGCCTCTGTCTCTCTCTCTTTCTCAAAAGTAAATAAACATTAAAAAATTTTAAAAACACTACAATTTGCTTCTAATCAACAGAATATGCTAAAGATGATAGGATGTACATTGTTATATTTCATGAGATTGAAATGACCGTCTTGCTAAGAGACTTTCTTCTCTGGCTTTGAAGAAACAAGTTGCCATTTTATAAGGTCCCATATGAACAGGACCACACAGCAAGGAGCCAAGGACAGCCTTAGGCTGACTGCCAACAAAAAATGAGGCCCTTACTCTGGTAGCCTGTGAGAAACTAAAAGCTGCCAATAACTGTATGAGATTGAAAGTAGATCCTTTCCTAGATGACCCCAGATGAGAACCCAGTTATGTCTGACACTTAGATTGCAGGCTTGCAGGAGACTCAGCTATACCATGCCTAGATTCCTGATTCACAGATACTGTGAAATAATAGATCTGGATTGTTTTTAGCTGCAAAGTTCATAGTAACATTCTTAGGCAGAAATACATAACTAAGGCAATTGGGGATATAGTTCTGTTTTCCTAATTTAACCACAAGGAGAGATTTCACTTATTTTGTTGCAATCACTTCAAAGAATAATACATTTTTTGATGTTTATTTATTTATTTTGAGAGAGAGCAAGAGAGTAGGAGTAGAGGCAGAGAGAGTGGAGGGAGAGAGAGAGAATCCCAAGCAGGCTCCATTCTGTCAGTGTAGAGCCCAATGCAGAGGATCTCATGAACGATGAGATCATGACCTGAGTCGAAATCAAGAGTCAGCCTCTTAACCAAATGAGCCACCCAGGTGTCCCAAGAACAATAAATTTAATGACGGCAATTATGAGATAAAATGTTCTGAAAGATCAATGCATTTGCAGTAGTTTTATGAGCGTTATATAGATTTTGTTATCATTGATGATAATAATTAAGATGTATTAATTGAAGAATAGTTTGGAACATTTCGTGATTTCTGTCTAGGTTCATTGTATGGCTATGAGTAGTTGATGAAATATGCACTTTTCTATATGTATATTATTCCTTAACAAAATGTTGAAAAGCATAGCTCTACTGGTTTGAAGTACATTCAAACAATCTGCATACTTCTTTACTAAAACCTAAAGTGAATAGAAAATAAATAAAATAAAGCAATTTTTAATATCATGACTTAAACTTTTACTCTAGGAATTATTTAGGCTGACATCTTTTAGAAGTAAAGTGACATCATAAAACAACAAGTTAAAATTGTAAACGATACATAGATAGATAGACACATAGATACATAGATAGTTCTAAAATAGTGTATGTCTTTCTTTCATTTTCGTTTCTGACAGGAGAGTTAGGTATTTGGTTTTACAGACTTTTTAATGAACTGTATCTTCAAGTCCATACCTGTTGTTCCAGTCTAGTCTCTTTAATTTTTTTGACTGTTCTTTTAGTCTATGATACTTCAAGATGTTCTATTATTCTCCACAAACCTATGCATATGAGTAATCTTTCACTGTTTGAATCTATTATATATTATATTCTTTCATTCACCTAGCTTTCTGAATATGATTTGCTGCAGAGAATCTCTGAATCACTTTTTATTGCAGAAATTGGATCATGATTTCATGTTTAGCAAAAGGCTTGTTGTTCTGCTCGGTCTGATGTATTGTCCCATATATCTTCCTACAGTTCACAGCAAAAGACTAACTGCATAATGAATGCATTATTATGGGATACCGGAAAAAATGCACATGAATCTACATCTATAAATCATTGGTCTAAGGTCTTTATCTCGAGATCTGTGAGACATATTATCAATCTCAGCTGAACCGTAGAATAGTTACTGTGTCGTTGCCCTGGGTGAAAGTAATTGATGACACTGTTAGCAGGTTTGTGGCAGGGGAAAAGCTATGCAATTTCAAAGCCTGTGAATCCATGGCCATGGAGAACAGTGGGATGGAGTAAATCTACCAAGATTGGTGACTTTTCTATTAAGGATGGAGAATATGAGGCAGATAATTTGGAATCCTCAAATATGTTCACTGTATATTTTTGTTCCTGGGCCTTTGTCAAAAAAAAAAATGTTCTAATTTTCCTTAACCCAACCCCATCATTTATCTGTATACTATATATATAGTGATTGAAAATCACTATTATCCTCTGAGACACAACTTATGTTTCCACTTCCTCATATACTTTCTTGGACTTTATTGTCTTCCTTTTATTAATTTTTAGACCACCCATTTCAAACATGTGACTTAGATTTAATAATTTTTGTTCATATACTGGTCTCATCCCTTTTAGGCAGTTTAATCTCAAAATAATTTGCATATTAAATGGTGTTAACTTTATATGTACTTATTCACTCTTATTTAAAACATATTTATTGAGTACTTTAGTATGCACCAGGCCAGATTGATTGATTGAGTAACCCTTTTCTAGTCTGTTAATATTTACTGAATGAATATTATGTGTGAAGTACAATGGTGTGAAGTATATACATAATGATAGATCTATTACGCATACCCATCCAAGGAATTCTACTATAAGAAAGGAGATAAACATCAAATTCCATTATCACAAGCATCCCAAGACTCCCTGAGAGAAATAGTTAAGAGTACTGTGAGACCGAAAACAGGCTTTCAATCCCACATGAAATGTCCTGTAGTGGGAGAGAAGCATAAAGGTGCTCTGTTTGTGTGTTTTCCAGGGAGAGGTGGAGCTCTGATAATTTTGGGAACTGCTAAGATAGGGGTGGAGGGGGGAAATGCAAATACACTTGCCCAGTGTTAGGAATAGAGCAGTATGGAATCACTTATAAGAATTTCATATGATTCTTTTCCTGTCTACTGCTTCACCTTCATCTTCCTTTACTCTTACCTAGCATTGTAAGCTTCCTCAACACCACTCTAAAAGGATGTTTCCTATCTCCCTACCTTTGCTTACATTGTTTCCTATTATAAGGATACCTACTTTGCCTTCTTGTTCTTTTTTACCTTGCTAAAACTTGCTGGAGTTAACTTTCCCATAAATCTTTATGTTATCTATGGTTAGCTGCCTCTGAGTTTGTGTGACATCTGTGAATATTTCCAACATAGCCTTTATACCTAATGAATTAGAGTGCCACACTAATCCAAGAGCAGGAATTGTTTTATTCTTCTGTTTAATGAGTGCTTGACTAGAACTGGAGTGATTCAAATCAATGGTTCTGTGATTCTAGCTTAGAAGATAAGACATATGTATTATGTCACAATCTATTTAGTTAAAAGCTAATCAAAGACATTAAGATAAAACGCTATGGAAATTCACAAGTTTGGATTCTTCATATATTGTGGTTCTTTAGAAGAAATATGATCTGTCTTCTTAGTGTCCTTCTTTTTCCGTAGCTAAATATTTTATCCCAAATTGGAGAATTTCCTTGTCATTAACAATCCCTGACAAAGAAAGAATTCATAAGAGCTAGCCAACACCTGTTTTCCACTTGAAGCACATTTCTTACATTAGTGGCAGAGACAATAAAATTCAAGTTTTCTTACACAAAATTTGTCTTTTGTAACGAGAGGCACAAAAATAATTTTATGTTTCTTAATTACATTTTTATATTGACATTTTGATGAACAAGTTCTACTCATAAATACTTATTCCTTAAAAATTTATCACAATATTATGGACAAACATGTATTTTCATATTATATATATTTAATAAGAGTGATTTCCTATAGATGTTATTTTGATATTACTGAAACCTCTGGGATATTTTTAGTTTTTATTTAAATTCCAGTTAGCATACAGTATAATATTAGTTTCTGGCATATAATATACTGATTTAACACTTTCACACAATACCTGCTGCTCATCACAACAAATGTACTCCTTAATCCCCATCACATATTTAACCCATCCCCCTATCATCCTCCTCTCTGGTAACCATCAATTTATTCTCTATAGTTAAGAGTCTGTTTTTTGGTTTGCCTTTCTCTCTTTTTTCCCTTTGGCTCATTTGCTTTGTTTGTTAAATTCCATATATGAATGAAATCATGTTGTATTTGTCTTTCTCTGACTTATTCTGCTTAGCATAGCACTCTCTAGCTCCATCCACATCATTCCAAATGGCAAGACTTCATTCTTTTTAATGGTGGAGCAATAGTCCATTGTATAAAGATGACATCTTCTTTATCCATTCATCAGCTGATGGACATTTGGGCTCTTTGTATAATTTGGCCATTGTTGATTATGCTGCTATAACATTGGGTGCATGTATCCCTTTGAATTAGTATTTTTGTATCCTTTGGGTAAATACCTAGAAGTGCAATTGCTGGGTCATAGGGTAGTTCTATTTTTAACTTTTTGAGGAACGTCCGTACTGTTTTCCACAGTGGCTGCACCAATTTGTATTCCCACCAATAGTCCGCATCCTTGCCAACACCTGTTGTTTATTCTGTTGTTGATTTTTTAGCCTTTCTGACAGATGAGATGATCTCTTATTATAATTTTGATTTGTGTTTCCCTGATGATGAATGATGTTGAGCATCTTTTCAAGTGTCTGTTTGCCATCCAGACATCTTCTTTAGAAAAATAGCTTGGAAAGAGGAAATTATTAGCAAAGATTGGATCTGCCTAAAGAGAACAAAGAAAGGGGTTTATCAGCAGATTATCTAAACTGCTGACTAGGTAATTCCATAATGACTAGTTAAAGGTTATATTCCAGGGAGTTTAAAACTGCAATTAGACTGGCTATTAAGTTTTGGGTTGCTGACATGGGGCTTAGTACAGTGACTCTAATTTGGATCTGTTATCTCTTTTTTAACACTAGATACTTTCAACGAAGAAAATAATAATGAATATTTTATAGGAAAACAAGTCAAAGGGAAGAGTTTAATACAATGTACCTAGTACTGATTGAGGTTATTGAACGTGCCAATTTATAAAAATCAGTCTTTATGTGAATAAACATTTTTAAAGAGAATTTTATAAGTTGGTAGTAGGTTCCTCCCAATGATTTTCACACCCTTATCCCCTGAATCTGAATATTTTACCTTAAATAGCAAATGGATTTTGCAGATGTAATTACGGTTGCTAATTAGCTGACTTTAAAGAACAGATTTTATCCTGGATTCCCTGGGTGATTCTAGTTAATCACATGGACTCTTAGTTGAAGGAGGAAGACAGAGTGAATTCAGTTAGAAATGCAACAAGGGAAGAAGTAGGAGAGATTTGAAGCATGAGAGGAATTTGGCTCACAGTTGTTGGCTTTAAAGATGGAAGAAGGTGACCATGAATCAAAGAATTCAAGTGTCCTTTGAACAGCCACCAATGAAATGGAAATGCCAGTTCAAAATGATATGTAATTGAATTCCCCCAACAACCTGAATGAATAAGCAAATGGATTCTCTGGAGAGATTCCAGATAGGAATGCGACCTGTTAACATCTTGATGTGACCTGTCAAACTTCTGACTTAATAGAAGTATAAGGTCATGAATGTGGGTTTTTCACAATGCTATGTTTGTGGCAATTTGTTTTGACAGCAATAGAAAACTAATATGTTATGCAATCTGCTATATAACAACATTAATATTTATATTTCATGACACACAAAACACTCATGAAGAGTATCATGCTTTTTAGTTTTCTGATTTAAGAAAGAAGACTCAAAATATTAAGTGAAGGTATAAATTTTCCCTATGCCCAAGAGAATGCAGCTTCTGAAGGATTATAGAGCCATGGAAATTGCATGGGTTCTGACAACTGTTCCAAAGCCAGGAAATTGTTCTCTGCATTCAGGGCCCCATCTGTCACAGAGAGTCTTCTGCACTGATGAATTACAGGATTCTGGATGTTAGCAGAAGAGAATGCAAGAGGAGGGAAATAATGGTGCCTTCCTGGGAGGGTGCAACATAATTTGAAATAGAAGTTTCATAAATACACTGCTTATCAAATCAGAGAGATTACACTAATACCCACCTTTCAGTCATGTTTCCGAACTCCAATAGCTATTGACAGTATTGGGGGAAGAACAGCACCTGGGCTGCTTTGTCACACTTTCCACTTAGACCAGGCCTCCTTTCATTCTGGTTTCCCTGCCCTTGTTACCTTCCTCATTTTGAGATACCACTCGTTTGCCCATCATGTCATCTTCATTCTGATCCATTCACTGGGACAACCCAAGACAGCTCTAGATTATGTGGCATATTGAGGTATGCCTGGTGCATACCTAAGCAGATATTATCTGGAAAAAAGTGTGCTGTAGTCTGATTTATGTGTGCTGTCTGGACACTTATGAGGAGGGCAAGTTCTAGACATGTTTTCTGTGCTTCCTTGTCAATATAAATGCAGCACGTCCCATCTGGGACTGTGCTCTCTGTATTTCATCACCGAGGCAATTCTCCAAAGAGAAGCAGCAGCAGGAAAACACAGACACTAATTTTTGAACAATAAGCCTCTGTTTTACATAAACAGCCAAGTTGTAGAAATAATAACCTAAGCTATAACTGTAGAATTTCATATGACCATACATAAGCAAAAAGGATTTCTGTTTATGCTTACTGGTATTATTACTTTCCATCCTAATTACCTCAGGAATCCATGTTTCCAGGAAAATGCAACACATAGAAACATTCCACTTTAAACAATCATCACATAAATTTCTCCAAGCACAAAAACAAAGATGCATATTGATCTCAGGTGGGAAACTGAGCAAATTATTCTCTGCCATCATGTAACTTGAATGTAGTGAAACAGGTTTTATTTACTGTATTGCTTTGGGGGAAAAAAAAGAATCATTCGGCTCTAACATGGAAAATATTGTGTAAGTAGGATATTTCTAAGAGTTTAGATTCTATTACAAATCTATTTTAACACTCTGTCCCACCACAATACTGAATACTTTAAAGGGATTCTTTATTGCAATTTGAAAAACACATAAAATTTTGTATTAAAATTGCAAAGATTAACAGTGGTTGAAATGTAGGTGTGAATCTTATGTGCATATTTTTAAAAAGAGGGTGGACATAAGGGTTTATGAAAACCATTTTGGCCAGCATATTGAGAAAATTAAGGGAAAAAAAACAAAGGCAGAGATGAGAACTGGACAGAAAGAAAAATAAATGCTTCTAAGGCAATAACGATAGAATCCTCAGATCCAATCATCCTGAAACCAGGTTCTTTCTTAATTTTCCTCTTTATGTGGGTTAAGACATTAGAATAACTTTTGAACAGGCTAATTTACATTAGGTTTTGTCACTTGCCTAATGCAAACAGGAGCTGTATCTGTACTTGGAGCTGTGAATAAAAACAGAATGAATAGCACTGAGTATTCTCTACAATGGTTGGTGTGATTTAAATGAATAGACGGAAAACATTTTTAAAATTCATGCTTTGAGATTCTTAACTAAGACAAGTCACATCATATATCAAGATTTCTTTCCAAAATCATTACAAAAAATAAAAACAAAAACCATAAAAAATAAACCCAAATCTCATCTAATAAAAATTACTCTTTTTAAAACATTACTATTTTTAAAAAAGTTAGTATGTATATGATTAATGTTTTTTAGGAAGATTAGGACTCTCGGGGTGCCTGGGTGGCTCAATCCGTTAAGCATCCAACTTCGGCTCAGGTCATGATCTTGAGGTTTGTGGGTTCAAGCCCCGCATCGGTCTCTGTGCTGACAGCTAGCTTAGAGCCTGGAGCCTGTCTTAGGATTCTGTGTCTCCCTCTGTCTCTGACTCTCCCCTGCTCACACTGTCTCTCTATCTCTCTAAAAAATAAATATTTAAAAAAAAAGGACTCTCCAATGGGTTTCTTGTGCTCTTAAACCATGCATTCTAGTTATTCCATGATGATCTTAGGCGGTGCTGTGTGTCAGCATTTATCAGGGGTGCCATGTGTGGTAGCTCAGGCTGATAATGCATAAATATAATGGCATCTTACTTATTAGAATTTGTTGTGTGAGATATCCCTAAGATGGTGCAATGTACAAACTGTGAGCGCTTGGATACATTGAATATATAATATTGCATGTGCTTGATATAGTTTCAGAAAACTATATAACCTATAATTTAGAAATAAATTCTGATTGATGCTGCTATGCTTGTGTTTAAGTAGAATTTAGGATGCTTTCACTTACTCGTTTATGCAAAAATATTTCCTAAGCAACTACCTTGTTCTAGGAACTTCATTGAAGTCTGAAGATACCATGGTATGCAATAGAGATATGATGGCTATGTTCATGGAGTTTACATTCTGACAGAAGACACTGTGGAAATGAGTAAGCACTGCAGTGGGGGAGCTCTAGAGTACTGTAGGAACCCAAAGGAAGGGCATTTAAACTGAAATCTAACTAATGAATCAGGCCAAAGGGTTAAACATATTATGTAAGTATCTTGTGTAAATAGTACTTAGGGCTGACTTTTTTACTCTGAGAGTTGCAAAAAGGCAACAAAAGTCAACCAAATAAGTAAAAGGTATCCATGTTTCCTGAAGTCGCATCATCACAGCTTCTCACAGTCAGTGACCACACCAAATTCACTGATTCTACTCATTTGCCGCTGTTCTTACTTTCATTGTTGTTCTTTGCTGTCTCTGATCACAACTAGGGTTAAAAAGTCATTTTGCTTGTGACAGATGTCTCTTAAGGCATGAATCCAAAGAATTGGAGTTCTAAAAAACCATCCACTTCCTATTTTAGTGTACCCCCTTCTTGAGCAAACCAATCAGAACCATTTTGTAGAACTGGCTACTCAGTTTCTTCCCTGCATATTCATCCTCCCACTAACAGACCAAAGGAGGGCATAAGTCTCTCCTTTGTTCTCCTTTCACCTCAGGTCTTCCAGTGAATTCTTGCCCTCGAGAGTGGGACTGAGCTCAGCGTTCAACTATATGGGAAAACTTTCTGTAATCTTGCCATTAGCTTAGGACCTGTGCCTGCCTGTCCCCCGAAGTGCGTGGACAGGTTAAACCTCTCTCCTCACTATAATTCTCAGCTACATGCAACACATCTTTCTTCTGTGCCCTGGGATACCTGAGCTAATCCTTAGTAGAGAAGGTACATACAATATGCAAGAAAAAGAATCATTGATCACTAAGATGATTGGGAATCAAACCCAGCCAGGTTAAGAAAACAAAAATTAAAACTAAGAAGAAATATTCAAGGATTTTTAATAAAACCTAGAGGAGAATTCCAAAAATAAAATTCTTATGGATCCTTAGGTGAGTATGCTTAGAAAAAGTAAAATAAAATAAACATAGGAAATAG
The DNA here is from genome assembly GCF_008692635.1 of Crocuta crocuta. NCBI lineage: Eukaryota > Metazoa > Chordata > Mammalia > Carnivora > Hyaenidae > Crocuta > Crocuta crocuta. The sequence goes on from NW_027528617.1 coordinate 3,530,400, forward strand.
AGATGCTAAAAATGTGACATTATGCAACTATGCCTATGAATTCCCAGATAAAAAAACGAGATACAAGGAAACAAAGACTGATTTGTTTTATTTAATTCATTTGCTAAGTTTGGAATTAATTTGGCCTCCTAGTTATAGTTTGACCTGTAATTTCTAATAAAAAAATTATTATGCTTCAATTAATTGGAAACATATAATAATTGATATAATAAATAAAGCCAACTATGTGTAAAATATTTGGATGCAGTTCATCTAAATAGGAAATACCAGTTTATAACCAAATGCACTCTCACAAATTTGGTAAGAAAATGGTTAGGAAGTTAAAGATATCATCCTATAAAATTGCACAGGTTAGGCCATCCCTCAAATTCAAAATGGACCCTGAATATGCTAAATTAACTAACCACTGCAGAGGCCTCTGGTTCTGGAAGCATTCAAGTTTACCAACTATGGTAAGCTTTTGTGCCTTCCTTCACTACTGTGTAGGACACTCATCATGGATTGCCAAAGGTGATGCTTTGTCTGAGGAAAATTATGTCTCAGAAGTTCTAGGAAACTTTATCACTTCAAACAAGGACCCAATGTATAAGCACCTAGAGTCTAATTCTGATTGGACTATAATGCTTGTTTGGTCGATTTTTTTTTATTCTATAATTTTTGATAAATAAAGACAGCATACATGTAAATAGTTTCTGCACTATCACATTCCCCACCCCGCCACCCCAACTGGAAGAAAACTAGTATCTTGATGTTTATGTTTATTGCTTTTTATCTATTTGTTAAAATTGTTTCATAATACTTATATGTGTCTCTTAGTAATACATCATTTAGTTTTGCCTATGTTGTAGCTTCATAAAAATGATATCATACTATATATGTAGTTTTTGTGCTTTGTCTCTATTCAAAACTGTGTCTAAGATCCATTCATTCTATTGCATGTGGCTACAGTTTGTTCATTTTAGTTGTGTAATACTCAGCTCTGTGAACATATCACAATATATCATTCATTTTCCCCTTCATGGATGCTGGTGTTGATTTGATGCTGGCTAATGAGCAATGCCATTAAGGCCTTTTTTTTTTTTCTTTTTGTATTTGTCTTTAGATACACATTTTCAAGAATTTCTTAAGAGTACACCAAGGAGTTGATTTGATGAGTTACAGTGTATTTGAATATTTATTACAAGAAAATATAACTTGATTTTTAAAGTTATTGTATCATTTTACATCCCCACCTCAGTGTATCAAAATTCCTATTCATCCACAAATTCTGCAAAGCTCAGAATTATCTAAGTAATATTTTTTTCTAGTCTAGTACACAAAAATCATTTTGTATTAATTTACTTTTCCCTGATTACCAAAGTTGAAATAGTTTCATATATTTATTAATAATTTGGGATTTTTTTCTTCTCTGAAATTATCCAATTACATCTTTAATCATTCTTTTATTAGATTTTTGTCTTTTTTTGAAAACTTATTTGAGTATTTTCCTTTTTTTAATTTTTATTTATTTCTATGAGAGAGAGAGACAGCGTGAGCAGGGGAGGGTCAGAGAGAGAGGGAGACACAGACTCTGAAACAGGCTCCAGGCTCTGAGCTGGCAGTCAGCACAGAGCCCGACGCGGGGCTCGAACCCACAAACCGCGAGATCATGACCTAAGCGAAAGTCGGACGCTTAACCGACAAGCCACCCAGGCTCCCCTTGAATATTTTCTTTATAAATTCTGGATTATGAATCATTGGTCAGTTATATATATTATAAATATCTGACTGAAATTTATAGCTTATATTTCTTTTTCTATTTTGGGGGAAGAAATGGATAGGAATTTACTGAAATCATTAAAGTTATTTATTGGATAGAAGTTTTACTTTTAATATAAATACAGCTATTAAAATTTTAATCGCTGTATATTTTGTGTTCCTTTGGGAAATAGTCCTTTCTTATGTGGAGTAAACAACAAAAGGATTTTTTTCCTACATTTCCTTCTAAAATTTTTGCCTTTTATATTTAAACCTTTAATCTATCTAGAACTAGTTTTTATATTTGTTTTAAAGTTGGGATCCAGATTATTTTTCCTTCTAATTATTTATTTCTCTCAGGAAAATTTATTGAATATTTTCTCCTTTCCCTGTAGTGTATCTTCTGTATATTCATGTATCCATATGTACCCATACATATGTCAAGCTTAGCTTGGATTCTGTTCTTCGTCTAGAAAAGACTTATGATCTGGTTCAGGCTGTATTCAATTCTCAGTCTTCTCTTGAGCATAGCTGTATCTGTCTTCCAATTACGAATTTCTTACTATCCTGTTCATGGTTTAACTTGTGAGNGTATTTTATTACTTATTTATTTATATAAATATAAATATTTATATATTTATTTCAATATATTTTTTAATAAAGAGAAAACAGAAATGGGCTGTTTTAGTTCTACTGTACTATTTTTGTTTCTATGTCTTTTTGCACACTCTCCCACAAATGTTGAAAACTCAGGAAGTGACCATCTTCTTATGAAAACAGGCTCCACTAACCTGCAAAAACTGAAGCCTAAACAAAAAAATATATGTTCCATGCTTATTAGCACTGCCATGAATGCCTCATGCTTAAGTAGGAGGAATTTTAGGTCTTTCCTCAGATTTAGGCAAAAATAACATCTATTATACACCATGGTTTGCAGAGGACTGTCCCCAACTCATTAGGAACTCTTTATTATATGATAGTTTTCTATCTCCTAACTGAATATATTTCCTTGAATGTGGCAACTGGGATAAAAAGTGGGTTGAGAAGATTTAATTGTTTTTCAAAAACCCAATTTTTAATTATTTTTCAAAACCATTAGTGCAGTTTATTGTACTATTGACTAACAAGGACTTCCTAGCTTAAATATTGACTAACAAAAACTTCTGGTCTGGTAAAATTTTAAGGTTGTAGTTTTACTAAGGACTGTGGTCTGGCAGAGATTTTTCATTTAAACAATTGTGTATTGTTTACCCTCTTAACCTCTTTGCAGTACCTCTTTGAAAACCGCAGGGGGGAAAAGCACTGCAAATATCTAACATAAATAAACCACTTATAAGCAAACATTGGAACTAAATATTAGATTCAGGTGTGAAGTGGTAAAACACTGTTATAGTTGGCATCATCTTTGGTTCTCTGAGACTTTGTAATTTTATGAGTGCTAATACTGCCCTATTTCTAAATAAGGTACGAAAGATTTCTTAGACAAAACTAAGCATTATTCAAGATATGAGCCCATAAAGAACCGTTCAGACTAAAGGCTCACAAATTTGACTTTATCTAAACAGCTCTATATAGTGAAATGAATGTATCTCTCTGACTTATTGTGTGTCATTTCTTTCCTTTCATTGGAGTTAACATGAAACTCATGGGCATCCTGAATTCACCTATCCTTCCCCTACACACCACATCACGTTGTGTGCTTGGTCATGAATTTTCAGTTTACTTTTGGAATTGTGTGCGATTATCACAGTGTTGTTGGATTATATAATTATCAATTCAACTTCAGGTGTTTGATGTCAAGAACTCCTTAAATCATGCAACCTGTGACCCCCAGACTGCACTGTTACCTGAGCATCTTTCAGTCATTTTCTATTTACTGCTATGATCCATACACATGACTGATATGTTCATTTTACCAACCCCTCATTACACCCCATGCATTTTTTAAAATTTCATTTCTGCTAAAATTATTCTTAAAATCTGGTTTTAAAATGATGAAATCAAAATTAAAATTCTGTAAAGTAGAATTTCATTTCAGATGATAATCAGAGGACTAAATATATCTAAAGGTAAGAAGAAAATCTAATTAAAATAAAGTATCTGGGGCTCCTGGATGGCCCAGTAAGTTGAGCATTGAACTCTTGATTTTCCCTCAGGTTATGATCCCAGGGTCATGGGATTGTGCCCCACATTGGTCTGTGTGCTGAGAACATATAGCCTGCTGAATATTCTCTCTCCCTCTGCCCCTCTGCCCCACTCACACTCTAGCTCTCTTTATAAAATAAAAAGAAAAGAAAAGAAATAAAATAAAATAAAATTAAATTAAATTAAATAGAACTAGCCTTGTAAGAGTGGAAAGCTTGCCAACCTTTCAGCCTCATGCAGTAAACATCTCTTGATTCATTCACACATTTGGAATTTTTACAGATATTCAATTATGACACTGCCATTAAAATTTATATTTAAGGAAATCATTAAAAGAGGTGCAAAACAAGTGGCATAAGTACTAAGTAAAAAGCATGATAGACAACTATGTATATGTATATAGACTGATTTAAATTATGTTGGGGGTACCTGACTGGCTCAGTTGGTTAAGCATCCCACTTCTGCTCGGGTCATGATCTCACAGCTCGTGAGTTTGATCCCCAAGTAGGGTTCTGTGCTGATAGCTCAGAGACTGGAGCTCACTTCCATCTCCCTCTGTCTCTGCCCCTCTGCACTTACGCTCTATCTCTCTCTCCTTCAAAAGTAAATAAACATAAAAAAATAAATAAAAAATGATAAATAAATTATGTTGAGGAAAACACCCTGTGTATAGAAAAATAACTGGAAAGAAATAACCAAAAGATGTGAGTGATTTTCATGGTTGCATGTCTGTATTTATTATTATTCATTTCACTTTCATTTTCTAAATTCTCTTTTATCTATGACATGTAATATACATTATATGAGGTATACAGAAACATAAATATTGTACAGTATAGTATATACTATAGTAAATGTATCTAATTATATTTCTATGTCTGTATTTCAATCTTTGTCCTGTCAAATAAAAATATCTGTTCAATGTAACTTATACTAATTCTGAAATACCCTGAATTATCTACTGTAATTTTTCTGTTATTATTATTCAAAATGATATTAATAGTATTTATTAAGTGTGAATGAAAATGATGATTGCACAAAAGTAGATTCATTAGGAATACACAAAAAGGATAATTTGATGAGTCTAGTATGAGGTAGAAACTTTATTAATACTTATAAAAAATACAGTATTAATTTGGATCTTGGTTAAAGATTTATGAAAATGTTTAAAAATATCCCAAATGAGTCAAAACCCCACAATTTGTCAATATAACATGTTAAGTTGAAAAATAAAACTGTTAATGTAAAATCAAGGCTGAGATGCTTTACATAAACTGAGTAAGAAATTTTGAAATATTCAGAAGTACACACAATACAAATACACATGCAAAAATTCTCAAAGGGTGAAATTAACTCATTACATAGAAAATGTTTTCTATTTTATCAAAATGAATTTTCAAATATTTTGTGAAGTGAATTAAACATTAGATGAATTTGTGTTTGATTATAGAGCTATAATTATATTGACCTAGAGCCCAGTTTGAGCAAGATCTTAAAGGATTGATTGGTTTGTAGATTATAGAAAGAGAATTCAATAAAAGAGAAGCATGGTATGTATCAAAGGGATTGGGGCATTGCCAACAGGCTGGAGCATCTAACATGTGCAGAGCAGTATCTAGTATGTGTTTGGGTCTCACACAGTAAGGAGCGGAAATGACCACTGTATAAATCTCCAAAATGAATTTTGTATCATGTAGATTAAAGTATGTAATATCCATCCATTTATGCCAAATGGATCTTACAATCTAAGGGGGAAGACACACATTCATTATTGAGTACATACTAGATAATAGCTATTTTTCTATACTGTGAACAGTGAGTAAAACAGAAAAAAGTGCCATTTTCCTAGACCTTATAATGTATACTAAGATAATATAATTTCAATTATGATGAAAGTTTGTGAGAAGAGCAGCAAAGAAAGAGTAAGACTTAATTTTAAAGAGACCAGAAAGTAGAGTGAAGATAAAGCCTTTTATTACTTTATGGTTAGCGGAAGGACTAAAATAGTGAGAGATAAATTGATAGACACGGTAGACAGATAATCTTATTGATTTGATTTTGAATGTTACTGATGTCACTGAATGGTTAAATAATATCTTTCTGGGGCACCTAGGTGGCTCAGTGGGTAAAGTATCTTACTCTTAATTTCCCCTCAGGTCATGATCTCATGGTTTGTGAGATCGAGCCCCATGTTAGGCTCTGCACTGACAGCAAGGAGCTTTCTTGGGATTCTCTCTCTCTCTCTCTCTCTCTCTCTCACTCTCTCGCTCTCTCCCTCCCTCCTTTCCTCCCATCTCCCCTGCTCATGCTCTCTCTCTCTCTCTTTCTCTCTCCCCTCTGTCTCTCAAAATAAATAAATGAACATTAAAAAATTTTTAAAAAGATCATTTGGACAGCACATATTTCTCCAAATAACACAGATCCAGGAAATGAAGTTGAAAGATAGTTGTAATAAATTACAAAACATATTCTTATTATGGGATGAAGTATTGACTTCCCATTATTTCCTGAATCACATCTTTTAGGTCTAGCTATAAAACTGACTGTTAGAAGCAATTATTTAAAGAAGAAAAACTAGGTAATACTAGTTATTTCCAGATTAAATTATGTTTCAACTCGTTTAAAAAACTGAAATCTTGCCCCTCCCTCTCCTTTATCCTGGGTTTATGTTTTCCTTTTCTATAGCTCATTGGGGAGAGAGCATCTAATGCTTAGTCTGGCCAATGCTGTGGCTGGTCCCACCTGAAAGTGTAATTTTTCTGCTATGGTGACATAGATACATTTTGTGGTTTCAGGTGGAAAAGAGATTCAAAAATAAAAGTTAAATTTAGTTTTAGGAAAATAAAAATATGTTTTTGTGTATATAATTTTACGTATATAAATTCTCACCCACTGTACTAAGTACTTAAAGTCATTCATTACAGAAGGGGAAGAGTTTACTGTAAATTAGTAGATGGCAATAATGATGGAGATAAAATAGTAGAATTGGATGTCCATGTTCTTCAAAAGAAGTAAATTGTTAAGAGGTTATGCAAGAAAATGGGAAGTAGGGGAAAGTTTGGTTATTTGGGGATATTAGCTTTGAATGACTCAAATTATTTCATAAGCATTTGAATGTGTAAGGACAAGATGCACTGAGTTTGCAGTAAGTAATAGAGGACAAATGAGGAAGACAAGAACCTAAGCTTGCACATTGACAGACCTATAGCTTACCTTAGCCAGACTGCTCAGCTCCAGTGACGCTTTGAACTGATTTCATTTGATCACCATCTGGTCACTATCACATAGTGACAATGTGAGGTCCTTTATATGTGACTTTATTATATAATTTATGGACACCACCATCAGTGGTGGTGTAAGAAACTGAACCCAGAACTAAGAACCTAGGTGATATGATTTGCTAAAAACAATGTTTGCTCCTTATGTGTAAATACACTAATGTTTCAAGATAATATTTATCAGGGTATAAAATATTTGGTAATCCTAAATTGGGGTTATGTATAAATAAACCTGTATTAGCTCACAATCTCATCTGGGACAGGTTGGAAACTATCATTTCCAGTCTAAGCATAGCTCCCTTGAAGAGCTGAGGAAACTACAGAAGCGAGGTTCATAGAATATCATCTAGCTTCATATCTCCTGGTGAGGTTTGCTCAGAATTTATGCTTTGTTTACAGCAGTAGACTGTAATCTCTGTAACACGTATGTGTCAAAATGCTCATTTCCATCCAGCCTCATCTCAGTACTCTGTGGGACTTTGACAAAACATCACAGAAACTGGCTCACATTGACAATTTAATACAACCCTTAGGGACCGCCTCAGTAGGTATCACTTGCCCCTTTGTCTGGTGCCACCTTCACAGTGGTCTGTTATCTGTTTACAAAATACATTTCACTCTTTTTTGGATTACATTATATCAGATTTCATGTTTTGAAAACGTTTACATAGATCTCTTCTTTCTCAGATTCCACATGTCACTAGTCTTTACACATAAACTCCATTTGAACTAATCATATCTTTTCCTTTGGAAATGTGAATACCAGAGAGAGGCAGTGGTCTTCAGTGAAGGGCAGAAGCCAGTCAGCAGAAACCGTGAAGTCCAGTCATAGCATTCATCCCATTCATTCTGCTGCAATATCTGTGACCTAGTCAAAGTGTTCAGTGTTCACCCCATTTTCCACTTTGGTATCTCCTCAGCTGACTTCTAAAGTCTCTAGTAGAACAATTCAGCTGGAGAAATTTCAGCTCCTTTCCAGCGACACTCAGGCCTCAGGACATTCAGGGTGTGGATATCACACTCTCACTAACCAAGGTACTATACTTTGTCATTCCTAATTTATTGTTACCACACCACTGTGACGAGAAATTTCTTCTAAGACTGTTGGCCCATGGAATTCTAGAGAGAATTAAGATGATGTTATGTCATTCTTATCCCTCACTTCCATCCCAGACACTCACCCAAGAGCAGTGGGAGAATTCAAAGGCACTGCCACCAACACTGGAACACTGGAACACCCTCCTTCAACTCTTTTTCCTTCTTCCATCTTGGAGAATCTAGCATGTGCCATCAAACTGATTCCTTAATATTTTTCAAATATGTATATTTTGTATCCATTCCTCCACACTCTATTAAATGCCAGAAATGTCTTTATGTTACCATTTCACATGCTCTAATTTTAGTGAAATTTCAGGATTCAATTAAATTTTTCCCCAGATTGTCACCACACCCACACCCCCCCACACACACACACACCACACACACAGAAACTCTTCTGTACAAGCTCCCACAATCTTTTCCTCATCCTTCTCTTAGGCACTTATTCTCTATCCCATAACATACTTTATTTAAGCCCAAGTCAACTCCTGTACTCAACTGCATTTTAAGTTTCTTTAATTAAAAATTTTTTTCCTTACTCCTTATATCTGCAGAAAAATAATAATATATCAATTGCAACATAGTCAGTACATGTTTGTGATAAAAGTAATTAATTCTATATTTGAGTTCTTTAATATATTTTTGGTATTGAATCACAAAAAGAAGATTTTGGTGAGCTTTTATTTTAGACAAGCCACGTGCATCTTATTATGTGTGTATGCATGTGAATGTACACACACACATCACTGCAGAACATATGAATGATTGGTTTTGGCCTTAAATAATAAGTTAGTCAACCATGTTCTAGTTTTTGGAAACTTTAGGAGAAAGAAAAGGGCTATGTTGTATTTTTAGTTGCTAATTTACTTCAACTTTTTGAAGAAAAGAGAAAACAACTTAATATCTCCATCAGTCTTTCTGGTCTGCCTGACCGTTCGCTGCATTCATTTAATTTTATTACCTAGCAAGCTGGCAATTTCAAGCGTAATCAGGTCAATCAGCCCATCAGTATGATATGGAAGAAGCAAGCATGTCATTTTTAGGGCATCTCTTTTCCAAAATGGTTTCAGTTTATTAAAGCCATTTTTTGCACTCATGAAATTGTAATCAACCAGATTTTCACACACTTTTCTAGAATTGGCCTATGCAGGTTAAAAAATTGAGCAAAAGGAAAATGAAATTTAGTATATAATGTATGTTATTTTAAATTCTTAAACCAACTGTGAAATATGAACTCCGTGAAGTTAAAGGACAATTCGCAGAATTAAAGAAGGGAAAGAAGGTTTGTGTGTGAAGAAAGAATGAAGTCTACAAAGGAAATTGTGGCTAGATTAAGCCACGAATAAAAATGAAGAGGGAAAAATAACATAATTGGTTTGCTATTAGTAAAATAACCTACAAAATGACAGAATAATTAAGACTTTTAGGAGATAGTGAAAATAAGCAAGCAAATCAGTGAACAATGTTAATAGAAAACCATTTATGGGGGAAAAAGTCAATATTTCACAGATTTAATACAAAACAGAAAAATATTAAAGGTTTGGAACTGAGGTTTAATTCTTAAATTTTTCTTTGTTTAAAATAATTAAGGGGAGCCTGGGTGGCTCAATTGGTTAAGTGTCCAACTTCGGCTCAGGTCATGATCTCACAGTTCGTGGGTTCGAGCCCCGCATTGGGCTCTGTGCTGAAAGCCTGTTTCAGATTCTGTGTCTTCCTCTCTCTCTGACTCTCCCCTGCTCATAATCTGTCTCACTCTGTCTCTCAAAAATAAATAAATGTAAAATAAATTAAAATTTCTCTTCATCTAAGTCACCTAGAAATATAGTTTTACTATGAAAGAAGTAAACATAATGGACCTAAGTTTTCCTAAAAGATCTTTACACCAGCTGTAAGCCCTGTAGAGTCTATATCATAAAACAACGGTAAGAAAAACAGAAGCTGAAACAGACTTACAAAGTTTCTCTTTTAAGGTAAAACTAACATTTTTGCTTTTATTTTGCAATTATTTGCCTCACAGTACTCTATTATTTTTAAATTTAACTTACAGAAACTTTTTGTTAAGAACTGTTCATAAGGCTTAATAACAATCTACCTCCTTTATTATTTATCTTTATGAGACCTGCTGAAGTTTTCTCTTCATTGTTTCTTTTAATGGAGAGAAGGGTGATTAGGAAGATCACTTTCCCATACATTGAACAGATGGATGAAAATAATTGAGCAGTATTGAATACTTTACCTACTGGAAAACCTAGGAAAATAGATTTAATATTTATGTAGCACTTAAGAGGTATCATATAATTTTATTACTTTTGTTTCTGGGAACAAAATTTTTCAAGTATTTAAGGAAGAAGTCAAAATAGCACTGAAAAATAAAAATATTAAAAGAAGAGAAGGCATGTTCCCTATTTTCCTGTGAGTCCCTCAGTAAAAATCTCTTTTATTTCTCAGGTTCTAATATGCCCAATTTTATTTTGTGTCATTGAATCCTATTTCAGTGATCTTAGCATGATTATGCATACAGGATTTAGAAATGTAAGGTAAATGAACTAACAAAGAATTATGCCTTTGACTTAATACATTACTACAAAGAATTCATGTAGCTACTTTGGGTCACATTTTTTCCTAGGATAATTATTTCTCTATTTAACAGGAAAAAAAAGCACAATATATTTTTTTTAACACTCATGTCTTTTCTTTAGGTAGAAGTCTCTTCTGAAAGTTAGGCTTGTTTTGCAAAGTTATTCCTTGAGAAGACTGTCTCAATGGACAGCATGACTTATATTACTATTACTCTGAAAAAAATGGTTTTGACTTCGAGTAATACTGTCATGATTTTTAAAGCACTTATGGCTTTCTAACACACTTGACAAAACATACTTTAGGAAGTATTTTTTTCCCCATCAGCAGTGAATGAGACTTTCTCTTGCTCTGCATCATAACTAGAAGTTGGTATTATCTTTTTTTTGAAGCCCTTCTAATAAGTGTATAATGGTATCTGATGTATCTCATTACTATTTTAATTTGAGTTTCTCTAGTGACATTTGATGTTTAGCATTTTCCCACATACTTATGTGCCATCCATATAGTTTTTGATAAGGTGTCTGTTCAGATCTTTAGCCTAATTTTTAATTGAGTTATTTGTTTCTTATTATTGAATTTTAAGAGTCTATATATTTTGGATGGAAATCCTACAGGAGAGAGATTTTATCATGAATGAATGCTGGAATTTTCCAAATAGATTTTTCTGCATAAATAATGATTATATGGGTTTTTTTTTCTAAAGCTAGTTTATATAGTAGATTATATTGATTGATTTTTAAGATAGTATACCTGGAATAAATCCCATCAGGTGAAGGTATTGTATTTTTTATACTGTGGATTCAAATTGTTGGAGAGTTTTATTCATGCTTATGAGAAATGTTGGTCTGTTGTTGTTTTGTTTATTTTGCTTCTGTTTTTTGCAGTGTCTTGACCTGGCTTTTGGTATAGAGTAATGTTGATCTCCTGGAATGAGTTAGGAAATGTTTCTTCTGTTTCTATGTTTTGGAAGCAATTGTGTCCAATTTCTATTATTTCTTTTTAAAACGTTCAATGGACTTCACCAGTGACCCAATCTGGGTCTGATGTTTATTTTATCTTATTTTTTAATTGAGGCATAATTTAAATAAATTTATATATTTAAGATGTACAACCTGATGTTTTGATATATGTATACATTGTGAAATGATTACCGCAATCAAATTTATTAACATATCCATCACTTCACATAGTTACTATTTTTTTGTGTGTTAAGAACACTTAAGCTCTACTATCTCAGCATTTTTTTAAGTATACTTTGCAGTTTTATTACATATAGCCACCATGCTGAATATTAGATCTCCAGAACTTATCCAACCTGAATAACTGAAACTTTGTACCCCTTCACCAACATTTCTCCATTTCCTCCAACTCCTCAGCCTTTGGCAACCACTCTTCTCTTCTCTTCTCTTCTCTTCTCTTCTCTTCTCTTCTCTTCTCTTCTCTTCTCTATGAGTTCAACTTTGTCAGATTCCATGTATAAGTGAAAATTGGTGCTTTACTTTTGGAAAGTTATTAATTATTGACTTATTTCCTATGATAGATATTCTTGCATTAGTTTTGGCAGTTTGGTGTCTTCTAAGGAATTGGTCAATTTCAATTATGTCTTCAAATTTGTGGGCATTGAGTTTCTCACAGCATTCCTTTATTATTCTTTTAATGTCCATGGGATAAGTAGTGACTCCTCTTTAGTGTCTCATATTGGTAAATTGCGTATTTTCTCTTTTTCTTCGGTAAACTGGCTAAAATTTCATGAACTTAGGGCTCTTTAAAGAGCCAGCTTTATTATTGTTATTGATTTTCTCTATCATTTTCCTCTTTAATTTCTTTGGTTTCTGCTTTTCTTTCTTGAATTTCCTAAAGTGAGAGCTTCAGTTATTGATTTAAGATTTTCTTCTTTTCTGAAATATGCATTTAGTGCTATAAGTTTCCCTCTAAGTCTGCTATTGCTGCACAGATTTTGATAAGGTGTATTTTTATTTTCTTTTATTTCAAAATATTTTAAATTTCTCTTAAACCTTCCACTTTGATCCATGGAGTATTTAAAAAGGTGATATTTAATACCAAATATTTGGAGATTTTCCTGATGTCTTCCTTTTACTGATATCCAGTTCAATGTCATCTTGTTCTGATAGACAACATACTATTTATAATTTCTATTATTTTAAATTTGTTTTGGTATATTTTATAACCTAGAATGAATCCATCTTGGTGAATATACCATTTGAGTTTGAGAAGAATGTGTATTCTTCTGTCACATGGAGTATTCTAGAAATGTGAATTACATCAGTTTGATTCATAGTGCTGTCATAGTTTATATTCTTACTGGTTTTTTGCCTACATTATCAACAACTGAGAGAGAGGTACTGAAGTTTCCAATTTTAATACTGGCTTTGTCCGCTTTCCTTTAAGATCCGTCAATTTTTGTCTCATTTATTTTCATGATCTTTTGTTAAATGAATGCATTTTTAGGTGTGTTATGTTTTCTAGGAGAACTGGCCCCTTTATCATTATGCAATGTCCTTTTTATATCTGATAATATTTCTTATTCTGAAGTATGCTTTGTCTGAAGTTATATAATCTACTTTTTATTTTGATTAATGTTAGCATGACATATCTGTACCTGTATCTTTCATTTTATCCTATATGAATCTTTATATTTAAAGTGATTAGTGTAGACATCATATATTTAGGTGTTATTTTTGTATCCACTCTGACAATCTCTCTTAATTGGTATATATAGACCATTTTACACTTAAAGTAGATATTGATACAATTGACTTTATATCTACCATTTTTGTAACTGTTTTCTCTTCATGGATTCTTTTCTTTCTCTGCCTTTTCTGCCCCTCACTTTCAATCTGGAGAAGTCTTTAGGTCTAAAATGAGTCTCTTGTAAGCAGCTTATAGATGGGTTTTGTTTTTTTATTCATTCTGACAGACTACGTTTTTTTTATTGGAGAATTTAGTCCACTTTCATTCAGAATAATTATTGATAGATATGAATTTAGTGCCATTTTATAACTGTTTTGGCCATACTTATATCAGACAAACTAGATTTTAAACCAAAGACTCTTGTTACAAGAGATGAAGAAGGGCACTATCCCATTATAAAGAGGTATTCCAACAAGAATATCTAACAATTATAAATATTTATGTTCCCAATTGGGAGTAAATATATAAAGCAATGAATAACAAACATAAAGTAACTCACTGACAATAATACAATAATAATAGGGGACTTTAACACTAAACTTACATCAATGGACAAATCATCTAAGCAGAAAAATCAGCGAAGAAACAATGGCTTTGAATGACACACTGGACCAGAACACTTAACACATATATTGAGAAGATTTCATCCTAAGCACAGAATGCACATTCTTTTAAAGTGCATATGGGACATTCCCCAGAATAGATCACATACTGGGTCACAAATCAGCCCTCAACAAGTTCAAAAAATTTCAGATCATACCACACGTATTTTCAGATCACAACTCTATGAAACTTGAAGTTAACTACAAGAAAAAAAAAACTTGGAAAAAAGAACAAATACATGGAGGTTAAAGAACGTCCTACTAAAGAGTGAATGGGTTAACTAGGAAATTAAAAAAGAAATTTTAAAAAACACACACATGAAAACAAATGAAAATGAAAGCACAACGGTCCAAAAACCTTTGGAATGTGACCAAAGTGGTCACAATAGGAAAGTATATACAACACAGGCCAACCTCAAGAAACAAGAAAATCTCAAATACAAAACCTAACCTTACACTAAAAAGGAGCTAAAAAGAGAAAAACAATGAAGCCTAAAGCCAGGAGAAGAAGGGAAATAATAAAGATTACAACAGAAATAAATGATATAGAAACAAATGAACAAACAAAAACCAAAATATGATGAAACCAAGAGCTGGTTCTTTGAAAAATTTAATGAAAGAGATAAACACCTAACCAGATTTATCAAAAAGAAAAGAGAAAAGACCCAAATAAATAAAATGACTAATGAAAAGGGAGGTATCACAACCAACACCATGGAAATAGAAACTATAAGAGAATATTACAAAAATTTATATGCCAACAAATTGGGCAATCTGGAATAGACAAATTTCTAGAAACATATTAACTTCCGAAACTGAAACAGGATGAAACAAAAAGTTTGAATGGACCCATAACCTGCAAGGAAATGCAATCAGTATCCAAAAATCTCCCAACAAATAAAAGTCCAGAGCTGGTTGGCTTCACAGCGGAATTCTACTAGATACATAAAGAAAGGTTAATACCTGTTTTTCTCAAAGCATTAAAAAAAATAGAAATGGAAGGAAAACTTCCAAACTTCTTCACAAAGCCAGCATTACTCTGATTCTAAAACCTGACAAAGATGCCACCAAAAAAGAGAACTATTGGCCACTATCCCTGATGAACCTGGATGCAAAAATTCTTAACAAAATACTAAGAAATCAAATTCAATAGTATATAAAAGAAGTATTCACCATGATCAAGTGGGATTTATTCCTGGGTTGCAAGGGTGGTTCAGTAATCGCAAATCAATCAACATGATACTCCACATTTATTAAATAAAGGACAAGAACCATATGTCCTCTCAATAGATGCAGCAAGAGCATTTGACAAAGCACAGCATTCATTCATTATAAAAAAAAAAACCCTCAACAAAGTGGGGATAGAGGGAACATACCTCAACATCATAAGGGCCATATATGAAAAACCCACAGCTA
This sequence comes from Crocuta crocuta, assembly GCF_008692635.1. NCBI lineage: Eukaryota > Metazoa > Chordata > Mammalia > Carnivora > Hyaenidae > Crocuta > Crocuta crocuta. The sequence continues at coordinate 3,545,968 of NW_027528617.1, forward strand.
TTATCATCTTTAATGGGGAAAACAGAGCTTTTTCTCTCTAGCCAGGAACAAGACAGGGATGTCCATTCTCACCATTGTTATTTATCATAGTGCTAGAAGTCCTAGTCTCAGCAATCAGACAGCAAAAATAAATAAATAAAATAAATAAATAAATAAATAAATAAATGGCATCCAGATCAACGAGGAAGAGGTCAAACTTTCACCATTCGCAAATGACATGATACTCTATGTAGAAACCCCAAAAGACTGCACCTAAAAATTGTTAGAACTAATACATGGAATTAATTCAGGCACAGGATAAAAAAAATCAACTTATAGGAGTCTGTTGCATTTCTATACATCAATAATGAAGCAACAAAGAGAAATCAAGGAATCAACCCCATTTAAATTGTATCAAACAGCATAAAATATGAAGAAATAAACATAACTGAAGATGTACAGTATCTATACTCTGAAAACTACAAAACGCTAAAATAAATTGAAGATGGCACAAAGAAATGGAAAAATATTCCATGCTCATTAATGGAAGAACAAATATTGTTAAAATGTCTATATTATCCAAAGCAATCTACACATTTAACACAATCCTCATAAAAATAACACCAGCATTTTCCACAGAGCTAGAACAAACAAAAATCCAAAAATTTGTATGGAAACATGAATGACCCCAGATAGCTAAAGCAATCTTGAAAAGGAAGAGCAAAGCTGGAGGCATCACGATTCTGGACTTCAAGTTATATGTCATCAAAATAGGATGATACTGGCACAAAAATAGACAACAGATCAATGGAACAGAATAGAGTAGCCAGAAATGGACCTATGAATGTATGTCCAACTAATTTTTGATAAAGCAGAAAAGAATATCCAATAGAAAAAGGACAGTCTCTTCTAAAATGGTGTTGGGAAACTGGACAGCAACATGCAGAAGAATGAACCAGGATCACTTTCTTATACCATACACAAAAATAAATTCAAAACAGATGAAAGACCTAAATGTAAGACAGGAGACCATCAAAATCCTAGAGGAGGAAACAGGCAACAACCTCTTTGACCTTGGCTGGAACAGTTTCCTAGACTTGTGTCTGTGGGCAAAGGAAACAAAACCACAAGTGAACTACTGGGACTTCATGAAGATAAAATCTTCTTTCACACAGCAAAGGAAACAATCAACAAAACTAAAAAGCAGTTGACATAATGGGAGAAGATATTTGCAAATGACATAATGGACAAAAGGTTAGTATCCAAAATCTGTGAAGAAGTTATCAAAATCAGTACCGAAAAAACAAATAAGCCAGTGAAGAAATGGACAGGAGGCATGAGTAGACACTTTTCCAAAGAAGACATCCAGATGGCTAATAAGCACATGAAAAGATGTTCAACAATACTCATCATCAGGGAAATATAAATTCATATCACAATGAGATACTACCTCATACTTGTCAGAATGGCTAAAAATAGCAACCTAGGAAACAACAGAGGTTGGTGAGGATGCTGAGAAGGGATTCCTTCTGCATGGTTGGTGAGATTGCATACGCAACTCTAGGAAACATTATGGAAGTTCCTCAAAAAATTAAAAATAGAACTACCCTGTGACCCAGAAGTTGCACTACTAGGTATTTATCCAAAGGATACAGGAGTGCTGATTTGAAGGGACACATGCACCCTAGTGTTTATAGCAGCACTATCAACAATAGCCAAATCAACAGAAAGAGCCCAAATGTCCATCAACTGATAAATGGATAAAGAAGACGTGGTATATATATATATATATATTTCTATTGTGTGTGTTTATATATACACAATACGTATATTTAATAAAGTATTACTTATATATACTATATATATATATATATGTATGTATACACACACAATAGAATATTACTTGGTGATCAAAAAGAATGAAATCTTGCCATTTGCAACACCCTGGACAGAACTAGAGTGCATTATGCTAAATGAAATAAGTCAGTTAGAGAAAGACAAATATCATTTGATTTCACTCATATGTGCAATTTAAGAAACACCACAGATGTACATAGGGGAAGGGAAGGAAAATAAAATAAGATAAAAACGGAGAGGGAAGCAAACCATAAGAGATCGTAAATATAGGGAAGAAACTGAGGGTTGCTGGAGGGTATGTGGGTGGGGGATGGGATAAATGGGTGATAAGCATTAAAGAGGGCACTTATTGGGATGAGCACTGGGGATTATATGTAAGTGATGAATCACTAAATTCTACTCCTGAAACCAATTCTATACTATATGCTAACTAACTTGAATTTAAATAAAAAGAAATTGCAATCTAAGTCTCAAAAAAAAAAAAAAATACTGAATGCATAGCTTTGAAGGAAGAACAGGAGCTGGTTTTAACAATATCTTTTCTTAAGATAAAAGTCACATACAATCTGTAACAACCAGTTCTCAAAAGTACAGTCACCAGGCAAACAACATCAGCACCTCCTGGGAAATGGTTAGAAATGCAGACCCATTGAGGGGTGCCTGGGTGGCTTAGTCGGTTGAGAAGGTTGAGAGTCAGACTCTTGATTTTGATTCATGTCATAATCCCAGAGTTGTGGGATCAAACCTTGCATCAGGCTCCACCCTGAGTGCTGGGTGCTGAGCATGCAGCCCATTTAAGATTCTCTCTCTCCCTCTTCCTCTGCCTCCTCCACACTCATGTTCTCTCTCAAAATAATAAAATAAATGAAATGAAAAGAAATAAAATAATGCAGATCCATGGACTCTTACTCCAGATCTATTGAATCAGAAGCTCTGGGGGTGGGACCTTGTTTATGTATTTTAATAAACCCTTCATGGGATTCCTATTCTCTAAAATTTGAGAACTCTCTTAAATTCTAGGAATCCAGAAGAAAACAATTACCAATAACTCAAAAGAGCAAAGGTATGTTAGAGTCATGTCACCTTTTCTTAACCTCTTGAATTCTGCTTCTTTCTCTCCTTTCATATTTTTGCTATTCTTTATTATTTCAATAATAAGTTTCTGATTTCATTAAATGTGGCCACTGCTAAAAGTTGAGTACCACTAATTTAAGCAGTCAGCTTGAATTTCTACCTTAAAAGATTATGTTTAATTAGAGATCAGATTATCAATTAGCATTCAATCACTTTTGAAAAGTCTCAACACAGCCCTGGTTAAATTATCTCAAGTAGAATTTTACAGTTGAAAGAAGAAAAAGAAGGGAAAATAACTTACGTATTTTCATTTTGCTCAAGGTCCATTAAAATGTAAACTTACTGCATGCTATTAAATATGGCATCTAATGTGTATTTACTTTACCTTTTACTATTACATTTACTGTTAAAAGGAGAAAATAATTAGAGTCCCTTCTATGATTTTTCTCATGGGAATGAATGAATGGAAAATTTAACAGAAATGAAAATATAAAGGAGTCTAAAGGGAAAAAATAAGGATAAGGAACATAGGAAGGCAGGCATTATGAAAGGAGGTGGAAATGTGTCAGATGGAGTTGAAGAGAATCTCTCATGCAGACTAATGAGAAAAAATAAGGCTGCATAAGCGAACATTATGTCACTTATATAAATCAAATAAAGGACTTGGACTCAGGAAAACTGATTTAATCCTATTTCTACCATTGATTCAATGAGGTTGTTTCAACTTTGTTGTATCTTTTTTCCATTTGCTTCCTGAAGAAGAGGGATTTTTTTTTGCCTCTAAAGAAATCAAAGCCCAAATATTTGAGTACTGTATCCTAGGTCAAGGAAGAGGGATCTTAATATATACTTACACCTACTGCATGGTAAAGTAAATGGTAAGTACTAATGATATATAAATATAACTTTCTTTTTCTTAACCTGAAGACAGAATTGAAGGGCTTGCTTAACTCCTGTTCCCCATATCTTACTGGACTTTGTAAACACAAATGGCATGTTAGGGGGAAAAAAACTGTAGACTTCAAGAGACACTAGACATCCTTTCCCACTTCCCCTATCTTAAAAATTCAGTGTAATTTTAAGCTGTGAGAAGTTAGCTTAAAGTCAAATACTAATTAGCAACAAATACTGGGCTCAAACCTAGGATCTTTAATAACTATTCTGTGTTTAGGGGATAAATGTAAGGACTGAAAAGGAAAGTAGCATATACTTAGCTATAAATATTTTCTTCTTATTTAAATTTATGGATAGCATTATGGTAACAAAAAATGGAAAACAACAGCAATATCTGTGAAACCTCTTTGACCTCAGCCACAGCAATTTCTTGCTTGACACATCTCCAAAGGCAAGGGAATTAAAAGTAAAAATGAACTATTGGGACCTCATCAAGATAAAAACTGTCTACACTGCAAAGGAAACAGTCAACAAAACTAAAAGACAACTTACAGAATGGGAAAAGATATTTGCAAATGACATATTGGATACAGGATTAGTACACAAAATCTGTAAAGAACTTACAAAACTCAATACCTGAAAAACAAATAATTCAGTGAAGAAATGGGCAGATGACATGAATAGATACTTTTCCAAAGAAGTCATCCAGATAGCTAATAGACACATGAAAAGATCTTCAACATCATTCATCATCAGGGAAATACAGATTCCACCTCACACATGTCAGAGTGGCTAAAATTAACAACTCAGGAAACGAGATGTTGGCAAGGATGTAGGGAACCCTCTTGCACTGCTGGGGGGAATGCAAATTGGTGCAGCCACTCTGAAAAAGTATGGAGCTTTCTCAAAAAATTAAAAATAGAACTACCCTGCTATTGCTGCGACCCAGCAATAGCACTACTAGGAATTTATTCAAGGGATACAGGAGTGCTGATTCATAGGGACACATGTACCCCAATGTCCATAGCAGTACTTTCAACAATAGCCAAATTATGGGAAGAGCCTAAATGGCCATCAATTGATAAATGGATAACGAGACGTAGTTTATGTATACAATGGAATACTACTTGGCAATGAGAAAGAATGAAATCCTGCCATTTGCAGCAACGTGGATGGAACTGGAGTGTATTATTCTAAGTGCAATAAGTTAGTCAGAAAAAGACAGATACCATATGTTTTCACTCATATGTGAAACTTGAGAAAGTAAACAGAAGACCATGGGGGAAGGGAGGGGGAAAAATAGTTACAAACAGAGAGGGAAAGAGGAAAACCATAAGAGCCCATTTCAGATCCTCTGTCCCCCTCTCTCTGTACCCCTCCACGACTCTCTCTTTCAAAAATAAATAAAAGCATTAAAAAAGGAACGGAAATTCAATTTAACTGAACTAAATTCTTGAGTGCTATCTTCTTCCAAGAATAACATCTATGTTCTTAGTAAACAAAAAGGGATAAGCCACACTTTTTATACATAAGAAGCCCGGTCTCCTATAAAAAAATATGCATATATACTATTATTATACAAGTCATGCTTCATGCTATAATCATACATGATTCATGCTATAATTAAAGTTTGCAATTTACATATATAAATTATATGTGTATATATTCATTTATGATTCATATTTAAAGTTTAACATATTTCCAAGTCCAAAGACACTCTGATAAAAAATAGTAAGGGAATTCTAGGTTTAGATTAAGCAACAATGCAATTTACATGTTATTAATGGCAAAGTATAATTGAGTAATAAAATTCTGGGTCATTATCATTTTTGGTATTTTGATGAATGTTTCCTCAAAAGTGAGCAAGTTCTATATAAGTCCTAGACTTATTCTATTGGCTCATTGCCCAGACTGCTCAAAGATCTCAGGTAAAGTAGAAAATGTGGATGGAGACTGGGGTAAATATATGAAATACGTAATTCTGCATAGGCCCAGGAGACATAGAAGGAATCATTCTTACAAAGTAAATTAGACTTCTGGCAACCTGTTTGCTTTCTACAGAAAATGTAAAGTTTTGGCTATTTCAACAAGTCAACCATAACCTCACAGACAAAATCATAGATGAGAACAGCAACGGTACCTAAATATGGGGCCATTTTCTTATTTAATCATTTTTGTATGGTCATGATTGAAATATAGTCACACATTTTCCCAGCATGACTGCTAGTGGAAATGCTCTTCATTTTTTAGTTCTGTTACATAAGATAGTTCTAAATGTCTATTTTTTAATCCACCATATGTTGATATTGTGTCTAACTACCACAACAAAACTTACATGTTTGTAAGAAACTCCAGAATCTTTCTATATATGGTGGTAGCAGAAAAGACATTCCATTCTCATTGCTTTGTACATGGAAAATGCCATTTTTAGAATTTTTTCAAAGTATGCCAAGAAACTCTACTATTTGGCCTGAGAAAGCTCAATGGCATGTATCTGCCAACTCTTGCTACTTTTGTGAGGTCATTGCTAAGCCATCTTTTGAAATGTTTATGCCAACAGCTTTTCCATGATGATGATTAATAGGCTTTTCCTGAGAAGTAAATTTAATACAGCTACTTTTCCATTTGATTTGAAATAAATTACATCTATAAACGTAAATTAGTTTATTCTTTTAACCAAGTATATATAGTCTGTTTGTTCTAGACATTGCATAAACATAGGATTCAAACAGACCTTGAAAAGTCATCTAGTATAATACCCTGCCTGTATTGAATAAAGCAAATAGTTTGACCACTGCACACATTAGTCGTATCTGGATTCAGGGTGATTGAGGGCCCTAAGGTAGGAGCCAAGTAACCAAAGTAATAGTAAGGCATTGGGAGAATTATAGAGCCACTTTTTATCACCCTGAATAGTTTATGCAGTTCAATATAATTCCATATTTTATCAACTGGTACATACTAGTTGAATATCGGCTATAGTAATATCCAAACCAAGCATGGAAAGCCTTACTCTTTTCTGGGACCCTAAAGCACATCTCTAATTGATCATGGCACCATTTTCTGCTGAATCCAAATAAAGTCTCAAATTCTGTCTCAAATCTTCAGGGCCTAACTATCAATCAAAGCAAGTTGTATATTTTGAGAAAACAACAATAACAACTCTTCATCTGTGATCTGCAAGAATTTTAAAGAGATGAGAATTCAAAACTTTATTTTAATGCCAGTTTTCATCAAGGTCAATATTATCTTCCATATAATATTCCAATTCTCTCCTCAAGGAAAAGCCTTATCCAATTCCATGGGCTCACATTGATATTCAAATATATGTTTCTCTGAAGTCTTATAGTATTTTCTGTGAATCACACAAGTTAGCACTTGGTTACACAATACTTTCTATTACCTTCTAATTGTTTCATGTTTAGCAAAATGAGCAGCTGTTATCTAATAAAATATAATATATATAATAAAATATATATGTAGATATATAATGTATTGTTTACTATAAATATATATTATATATGTTATATTATTTCTGTTTCTTATATTTACCATATATGTGTCTATATATTATATACATTGCCTATATGTGCTGTTATTTATATATTTATCGTCACTTTAATAAATTATAATGAACTTAGGCACTTAAAGCAACACAATTATATTATTTATAGTCATGTAGGTTTGAAATCCAACATGGATCTCACTGGGCCAAAATCAAGTTTTTGGCAGGGCAGATTCCTTTTTTCTTAAATTTTTATAAGTTTATGTATTTATTTGGAGAAAGACAGAGACAGCATGAGTAGGGGCAAGGAAGAGAGAGAAGGAGGAAGAAAAAACTAAGCAGGCTGCACCCTGCCAGCGCAGAGCCTCATGTGAGGCCTGAAACCATGAAACCATGAGATCATGACCTGAGCTGAAACCAAGAACCAGTTGCTTAACCAACTGAGGCACTCAGCACCCTCAGCAGATTTCCTTCTGAAAACTATAGCAGAAGTTTGTTTCTTTGCTTTTTCTAGTTTCTTGCTGTTATTAAAATTCAGATAACAGATAAATCACTCTACCATTAAAAAAAAAGTTTCACTTTTCATTTTGATTTCATAGGCACTATGTTTTCATGAAAATGATAGGGCTTACTGTAAACATGTTGACTTTATATTGCTTTAGCCAATGAATATGGAAAGTAGCAAAAGCAGTGAACAATGCAGGCTCATGAGGAACTGCTATTGGCAGATTTATGTAAAATCTCTGATTATTTCCTATGAAATCTAGATTTTTAAGATTATTCCCAGTATTTTAAAAATAGTTATTTAAAAACACTTTTGAATATTTACTAACTATAAAGGCCATTTTCAAAAATAACATACCATAATGTATACATAAAAGAGAAATAACATTCAGCTAGCAAATAAAACTTTGGAGTTTCTTTATCAGCTTGGACATTTGGGTAACATATCACAGCTCTCACATTCTCATTTTTATGAATATTGTGTGAGAGCAGTGTCTGTCTAAGTAGTATTTTACCATCACTTTCCACCTAGAAATAGTCAAATAAAAAAATCAATTAACCACAGCACGATTCTTTGGGAAGACAATAATTATCATTTCCTTCAATATTTGTTAATTATAAAATATAAATAATTGGGCCACCTTAATTCACCTTTTACCAGGGGGATTTCACTGGGAATTTTGGACATCCTAAATTGTTCATATATCAAAACTTTGGTCTTCGTGCTAAAATTAGCAATCGTTATAGACCTGGCCATTGGACTGATTCATCCTCACTGAGAAATGTGTTATATATGGCTATGAATTGAGCACTGTGGATATGACTGGCTGAGTTTCTACTGTGTAATTAGAAAGACCAGCGTGATACCCTCTTACTATAGTGCTCACTGAGACTCTATTCATTAATGTGCTTTTTTTAATGTTTTTTTTTTTTAATTTCTGAGAGAGAGAGAGAGAGACAGTGTGAGCATGGGAAGGTCAGAAAGAGAGGGAGATACAGAATCCGAAGCAAGCTCCAGGCTCTGAGCTAGCTGTCAGCACAGAGCCCGACACTGGGCTCAAACCCATGAACTGTGAGATCATGACCTGAGCCGAAGTCCTACACATAACCGACTGAGCCACCCAGGTGCCCCAGTGTACTTTTTTTTTTTTTTTTTTTTGGTCCTTTCCTGGGTTCCATTGATTTTAAAATTTAAAAAAAGAAAAAAAAAATAAGAGTTTTATAATTAAGCCAGTGTTCATAAGAGAGTGTTACAGACGCAGCATTACACATACCATTGATGACGTTTCGGTTTTCCTGCATCAGAGACCAGTTCGCTATGGCTTAGACCTTTAAATTGACCATTCTGGGTATTTTAAACTAAGAGATAAACTATGAGTACCTAATTTATTTCAGCACTTCGTTCAGGACTTAATAATACATTTATTAATTTAATCCATTTCAGAAATTGTACCCTTCCTCCTTAGTTTATACTCTCTCCTTGTTTCATTATACTGCATATGTCAGTATTTAAAAATACAAAGTAATTGAGATTTACTATATTACACTAAAAAAATAGGCAGTGGATATATTTCACCTTTTCCCTCTTCTCTTGACTATATCCTCAAACTGTTGCACACTGGTTACGAAATGTGTATTTTCTTTTATGAAGCTAGGCAGCATAGGAGTCTCATGGCATGCTAGATAAACTTGTGGCTGTCCACTCTATAGATAAAACCCACAGACATCACAGCCCCTGATGCCATGCTGCAGATATAAGGATTAAATGTGTTTGAGAAAGTGTGGCTGGGAAATATATCTACCTTGTGATTTCCGTAGTAAGATAGCTGAGGTGCTTCCTGGTTAAAACCTGCACGTCATGAGAGTTTTGGTGTTTCCCAAAACCTTCCAGGCTCGTGGCGCGTGGGACAAAGGCTGTGTGTGGTGGACTCACTCAGGAGAGTTGTCACCTGCATATGTTCCTTACCATTATGCCAGCACGTAGGAATCATGGCTTTCCCCAATGTCATTTGTGCATGATTTCAGTACTTTATGCTCCCTCACAAATGCTGTTATTCCTGACTATAAAAAATTGATAGATATCCTCATCACAAGCCTGCATGTCTTTCTTTTCTCCTTTTCTTTTTTTTTTGTTCTCTCCTATTTTAGCAATAATAATCACTACATTTATTAACTAATCTCCATGTACCAGGTTTCAAGTTAAGCACTTTATGTGCACAATGATATTGAAGCAGTATCATAACATTGTATCATAAATAATACTGTCAACCCTCTATTGTAGATGACAAAACTGAGGCTCAGAGAGGTTAAATCACTTACTCCAGGTCTCACAGCCAGTAAGAGCTAGATCAAGGACTCTATGTTTTAAGGAATAATTAATTATGTTACTTAAGGTAGACATTTTTTGATGATCTGTCTGGTATGGACGTGGAATAACACCATGGAGAGGCATGTGAAAATGAAAGAGATTTGTTATACTCACAGTCCTAGAACAGCAAAGTACATGCATGCTGTGCAAGAGGCCACCCAGAAAGAGTACCATGGGAATGGAGGCTCAGAGAAGCAGGTGGGAAACTGAGAATGAATATCTATGGACAAGTATTTATTTTGGGAGTCAGAATGAAGTATACAAACAAAAAGGTGAGGGAATTTCACTGATGTGTTTGAACACTAGGTCATAGTAAGGGGAGGGTAATAAGGGGAACTTGTGGCAGGGACCAACCTTATCATGTGCTGCACCTGGTCATCTAGGTGGGGTTCTCACAGCCTATTTGTGAGGATGTTGAGGCATCAGGAAAATAAGAAGTTTTAAACACTTACCATGTAAGTTCTAAACCCAATGTGTCCAATTGCCAGGTATCTCCTTAAAACCCTACACTCTCCTGCTCCTTATTAAATTACACTGGTCATAGATCTTTATAGTTATGTTTAAAATATATTGGGGCACCTAGGTGGCTCAGTCGGTTAAGCAGGGACTTCAGCTCAGGTCATGATCTCATGGCTCGTGGGTACGAGACCCACGTTGGGCTCTGTGCAGACAACTCTCAGTCTGGAGCCTGCTTTGGATTTTGTGTCTCCCTCTCCCCCTCTGTCCCTTCCCCAGCCACACTCTGTCTCTGTCTCTGTCCCTCTCTCTCTCTCAAAAATAAATAAACATTAAAATATTTTAAAATATTAATATCTTTATTCCCATGCTTTCTCTTCAGCCACTTCAGGTAAAATGATTCTAAAATCTTCAGGTAATATCCATAAATACTGGTTCTTGTCTTACAATATGACATTTGAACAGATTTGTTCAATCTAATTTGTTCAATTGCTAATCTTTTGCAAATGACAAAAAAGCCGATTGAACATGCACATTTATTTAACTTAAAAATAATTTTTAATCGAGAGAGAAAGGACAGAAAGGTTTGTCTTTATTCATGGGAGAAATTTAAATGTTTCCAAATGTGTTATTAAAATAGCTCTAACAGTTTTTATCTCCAGTTTAGAATATATAAATATGGATTTAAAAAGGCATTTTAACCAGGGTAAATACTCCTCTTTAAAATGTACTTCTTAGGGAAAAAAATAGTTGGGGAGAGGGAGAGAGGCAAACCATGAGAGACTCTTGAATGCTGAGAACAAACTGAGGACTGATGGGGAGAGTGGAGAGGGGAAGGGGGGTGATGGGCATGGAGGAGGGCACTTGTTGGGATGAGCACTGGGTATTATATGGAAACCAACTTGACAATAAACTATGAAAGGAAAAAAATTTTTTAAACAAAAAACAAAAAAAAAATGTACTTCTTGATGCATTATTGCCTTCAAAGCAGAGAGTCAGTTTTCAGTCAGGTATAATTTTATTACTATTTTATTACTTTTCATTACCCTCAAATTAGAGTCACTTTTATTTATTTATTATTTATTTATTTATTTATATTTTAATTTAATTCCAAGTTAGTTATAGTGTAATAATGATTTCAGGAATAGAATTTAGTGTTCATCACTTACATATAACACCCAGTGTGCATCCCAACAACTGTCTACCTTACTTATCCTCATCCCTTTAGCCCTTCCCCCCACCCAATACCCCACTAGCAACCGTGTTTGTTCTCCGTATTTAAGAGTCTCTTATGGTTTGTCTCCTCTGTTTTTATATTATTTTTCCTTCCTTTCCTTTATTTGCATATGCTTTTTTTCTTCAATCCCACAGAAGAGTGAAATCATATGATATTTGTCTTTCTTTAACTGACTTATTTCACTTAGCATAATACACTCTAGTTGCATCTACGTTGATACAAATGGCAATATTTTATTCTTTTCAACTGCCCAGTGATATTTCATTGTATGTATATAGCACATCTTCTTTAACCATTCATCAGTCGATGGACATTTGGGCTTTTTCCATAATTTGGTTATTTTTGATAGTGCTGCTATAAACATTGGGATGCACGCACCCCTTTGAATCAGAACTTTTTAGTCTATTGGATAAATACATAATAGTGTAATTACTGGATCATAGGGTAGGTCTATTTTTAATTTTTTGAGGAAACTCCATACTGTTTTCCAGAGTGGCTGCACCCATTTGCATTCCCACCAGCAGTGTAAAAGTGTTTCCCCTTTCTCTGCCAACATTTGTTTTTCCCTCAATTGTTCATTTTAGCCATTCTGACAGCTGTGAGATGGCAACTCATTACGGTTTTGATTTGTATTTCCCTGATGATGAGTTATGTTGAGCATCTTTTCATGTGTCTATTAGCCATCTGGATATCTTCTTCGAAAAGGTGTCTCTTCATGTCTTTGGCCTATTTCTTCACTGGCTTACTTGTTTTTCGGTATTGAGTTTGAAAAGTTCTTTATAGATTTTTGATACTAACCCTTTATCCATTATGTCATTTGCAAATATCTTCTCCCATTCCAAAGGGTGCCTTTTAGTTTTGTTGGTTGTTTCGTTTGCCATGCAGAGGCTTTTTATTTTGATGATGTTCCAGTAGTTCACTTTTGCTTTTATTTCCCTTGCCTCCAGAGACAAGTCTAGGAAGTTGCTGCAACTGAGGTCAAAGAGGTTCTTGCTTGTTTTCTCCTCTAGGATTTTGATGGCTTCCTATCTCACAGTTAGGTTGTTCATTCATTTTTGAGTTTATTTTTGTGTATGGTGTAAGAAAGTGGTCCAGGTTCATTTTCTGCATGTTGCTGTCCAGTTTTCCCAGCACCATTTGCTAAAGATACTATCTTTTTTCCAATGGATATTCTTTCCTGCTCTGTCAAAGATTAGTTGGCCACACACTTGTGGGTCCATTTCTGAGTTCTCTATTCTGTTCCATTGATCTGAGTGTCTGTTCTTGTGCCAGTACCATAGTTTCTTAATGATTACAGCTTTGTAATACAGTTTGAAGTCCATAATTGTGATGCCTGTAGCTTTTTTTACCCCAACATTACTTTGGTATTTGGAGTCTTTTCAGGTTCCATACAAATCTTAAAATTGTTCTCTCTCTGTGAAGAATTCTGGTGTTATTTTGATAGGAATTGTATTGAATGTGTAGATTGCTTTGGATAGTATAGACATTTTAACAATATTTGCTCTTCCAATCCATGAGCATGGAATATTTTTCCTATTTTGTGTGTCTTCTTTGGTTTCTTTTATAAGCTTTCTATAGTTTTCAGCATATAGATTTTCCACCTCTTTCACTAGGGTTGTTCCTAGGTATTTTATGGGTTTTGGTGCAATGTAAATAGGATTGATTCCTTGATTTTTCTTTCTGCTACTTCAATATTGTTATATAGAAGTGCCAAAGATTGCTGTACATTGATTTTATATCCTGCAACTTTTCTGAATTCATCTATCAATTCTAGTAGGTTTTTGGTGAGGTCTTTTGGGTTTTCCACGTAGAGTATTATGTCATTTGGAAAGAGTGAGTGTTGACTTCCTCCTTTTATTTCAATTCCAAGTTCCAACTTGAATGTCTCTTATTTCTTTTTGTTGTCTGATTTTGAGGCTAGGGCTTCCAACACTATGTTGAATAACAGCGGTAAGGGAGGATATCCTTGTTGTGTTCCTGACTTTAGGGGGGAAACTGTATTTTTCCCCATTGAGGATGATATTAGCGTGGGTCTTTCATATATGGCTCTATGACCTTGAGTTACAATGCTTCTATTCCTACTTTCATGAAGGTCTTTATCAAGAGAAGATGCTGTATTTTGTCATATGCTTTCTCTGCATCTATTGAGAGGATCATGTGGTTCTTATCCTTTCTTTTATTAACATGATGTATCACATTGATTGCTTTGTGTATATTGAACAAACGCTGCATCTCAGGAATAAATCCCACTTGACGTGGTGAATAATCCTTTTAATGCATTGTTGGATCTGGTTTGCTAGTATACTGTTGAGAATTTTTGTATCCATTCTCATAAGGAAAATTGGTCTGTAGTTCTCCCTTTTCGTGGGGTCTTTGGTTTTGGAATCAAGGTGATACTGGCCTTATAGAATGAGTTAGGAAGTTTTCCTTCTTTTTCTATTTTTTTGGCATAGCTTCAAAAGAATAAGTGTTAATTCTTCTTTCAATGTTTGGTAAAGTTTCCCTGGAAAGCCATCCAGCCCTGGACTCATGTTTGTTGGGAGATTTTTGATTTTTGATTTCATTTCTTTACTGATTATGGGTCTGTTCAAATTTTCTCTTCTTCCTTTTGTAGTTTTGGTGGTTTATATGTTTCCAGGAACTTATCTATCTCTTCCAGATTGCCCAATTTGTTGGCATATGATGCTTCTAATGGTCTCTTACTATTGTTTGTATTTCTGTGCTGTTGGTTGTGATCTCTCCTTTTTCATTCGTGATTTTATTTATTTGGGTCTTTTCCTTTTTCTTTTTGATCAGTCTGGCTAGTGGTTTATCAACTTTGTTAATTCTGTCAGTGAACCTGCTCCTGGTTTCATTCATCTGTTCTACTGCTTTGCTCTAATCTTTATTACTTCCCCTCTTCTGCTGGTTTGGGCTTTATTTGTTGTTCTTTTTCCAGCTCTTTTAAGTGTAAGGTTAGGTTGTGTATTTGAGACATTTCTTCCTTCTTTAGGAAGGCCTGGCAAGCTATATACTTCCTTCTTATCCCTTCCTTTGTTGCATCCCAGAGGTATTAGACTGTCATGTTTTCATTTTAATTGTCTTCCATGTACTTTTTAACTTACTTTTTGATTTCTTAGCTAACCCATTCATTCTTCAGTAGGATGTTCTTTAATCTCCAAGTATTCATAGTCTTTACAAATTTTTTCTTGCCATTGATTTTGAATTTCATAGCATTGTTGTCTGAAAATATGCAAGATATGATGGTGATCTTTTAGTACTTGTTGAGGGGTGATTTGTGACCCAGCATGTGATCTATTCTGGAGATTGTTCCATGTGCACTTGAGACAAATGTGCATTCTGCTGCTTTAGTATGAAATGTTCTGAATATATCTGTTAAGTTTGTCCAACGTGGTGTGTTCTTCAAAGGTATTGCTTTCTTGTTGATTTTCTGCTTACATTTTCTGTCCATTGCTGTAAGTGGAGTGTTGAAGCCCTGTACTATTATGGTATCACCAACAAGTTGTATTTTTTATTTTTTTAATGTTTATTTTTGAGAGAGTGCAAGCATGGGAGGTACAGAGAGAGAGATACACACAGAATCTGAAGTAGGTTCCAGGTACTGAGTTGTCAGCAAAAAAGAGTTAACACTTATTATTTTCTCTATAATTTTATCTTCTATATCACTCTGCTTCATCCATCCTTGCCATCATGACATCCATTCTAGATTGTGTCTCAGAAATAACATTTTCAGTTTTGACTTAAATAGATTTTATTTCTTTTATCTCCATTGAAAGGGATTCTCTGGTATCTTCTATGCCTTTCTCAACCCCCAGCTTGTGTTCTTCTTATCGTGGTTCTAAACTCTAGTTCAGACTTCTTACTTACATCCGAATTGATTAAGTTCCTGGCTGTCATTTCCTCCTGTTCTTTCTTTTGAGTTGAATCCCTTCATTTGGTCATTTTGGAGGAAGAAAAAATTACTAAAATAAAAAATAAAAATTAGTATATTAAAAACAAAATTAAAAAATCAAATAAAGGAAGCCAGATCCTAGGTGTGTTTCAGTCTGCTTGTTGAAAGAAGCTTAATAGAATAGAGAAAAAAGGGAAGGAAAGAAAAATAAGGTTAAGAAAAACTTTAAAAATTATATAATAAAATACATTGAAACAAAGGAAATGATGTAGGATAAAAAATTTAAAAATAAAAAACAAAGTAAAAGTATAAAAATAAAATTTTCTCTTTCAGTATCCAAGAAAGCGAAAGAAAACAAAGAAAAAAGAAAACAATTTAAACAAAAATAGAAGTAAAGAAAATGAATAAATGAACCAGCAGACAGAATGAAACCCAAATGTAGTTACATCCTATTTCCCTTAGAACCGAAACTATGAAGCACTGTACACTAAGCAGGTGGAGTGACTTGTGCTTGGAGGGTGCCGATGGGCAGGACTTTGTGTAACAGCTTCGTTCTCTACTAGATGGCACTGCTTAGCTTACTGGAGTGGATTAGTGTTGCTGTGAGCATGGACATGCCCATGAGAGTTGGAAATGGCTTCACTCAGCTCCTAGTCTCTGATGCAGGAACTTCGTACTCTCACCAACCTGTAATCAAGCACGTCTCCTTTGTCTCAGGCCTCCATCCATTCTATGCTCCCTCCCTGTCTGTGTCCAAGCTATCTCCCTGCTAGGTGGCACCTCCCTCCAGAGTTTTATCTCAGATGGGGTTGTGTTTCAAAATCCTACACCGCAGAGCCCCCCTTTCCCCCACCTTGGACCTGCCCCAACTCTTTGGGGGAGGGTCTCACTGAGCAACATCCAGGTGCAGGCTTGCCCCAGAAACCATTCCTGTGATCAGGCAGTGGCAGAGGTTCAGAGATTATGGAAAATTACAACACGCAGCTGGCTCCTGGTTTTGCAGTACTTTGGTGTCTTTGTCCCAATACCAGCAGACTCTCTGGGGCTACTCTCCAGGGTCTGCTGGGACCTTTGCCTGTGGGAAGGCCATATGACCTCTACAAAATGCACTCCAAGCAGGGGAACTCCTCTCCACGTGGCACATGGACCCCTCAGAACTCCTGCCAGCTCCTGGGGATTCTCCCTACTACCTCACCAGAGCACCACCAGGCACTTCAGCTCCAAAACTTTCAACTCCACACTCCACTGTTTATAGAATCCAGGTGGTATTGAAACACTTTCCTTTCTCCCCATCAATGGTTTGGGGGAACATATTTCTTATTCAGTCCCGTGCAAGTGGTTTCACTCTTTCTCTCTCTTTCTACTTTAAGGACAGTTGCTTTTCCTGTATGATCCCAATACACCACACTCTCCCCCTTTCCCTTTCTCTGTCTTCCCTACATGAAAATGGCTCCCTACCCTATGCAGCTCTTCTCTCCCCCAGATCACCTCTCCCTACAATATACCTGCTAGGTTCTGTGGCTCAAGTATGCAGATTGTCGTATTTATCCTCAGATCAATTTCCTAGGCATTCAAAATAGTTTGGTGCTGATCTAACTGCGTTTCAGGGATGAGACAACTCAGGGTCTTCATGTTGCTCTACCATCCTTGATTCACTTTTGTTTCTGATTGAATCAAAATCTTGGCAAAACATCAAGGTCATGAAGCAACTCTTCTTATTTTATTTTATTTTTTTAATTTTTTTTTTTTTTTTTAAATTTCTGAGAGAGAGAGAAACAGTGTGAGCAGGGGAGGGTCAGAGAAATAGAGACACAGAATCCGAAGCAGCCTCCATGCTCTGAGCTAGCTGTCAGCACAGGGCCTGACACAGGGCTTGAACCCACGAACCCACGAACCATGTGATCATGACCTGACTGAAGTCAGACGCTTAACCGACTGAGCCACCCAGGCACCCCAAAACAAATCTCCTTATTTTAGAGGTGAGAAAGAAAATCCCAATTCCACAATGATAAAATGTTTATATGTGCTTATGGCCACTCAGAATAATTTCTGGGGCTCCTTGTAGCTAAGTTATGTGTCATATGACTCCAATCTTTAGAAGAGATTAAAACAAAACTATATTATGATAACTTCCAGAAATTTTCCCAAAGAGACAGATGGAATGTCCCCTTTGCCCTCTTCTTTTTTTTTTTTTTTTTTTCTTTTTTTTTAC
>NW_027528617.1:3563952-3722078 GCF_008692635.1 Crocuta crocuta
CCTATTTTACTACAGGAGCTTATAGGTCACCCACTTAGGCCAAAAGAATAAAGTTGTAGCTCAGAAACGGAGAAGGAAATAAACTTTACCTTACTTAAACTGCTGACATTTTTCTGTAACTCACAGATGCACCCAACTAGTATGCAACTATATTGTCAGGAAGTAATCATAAATCTCTTCTTTTTGCACTCTAACCATATCTACAGCTGTACAGAGAAGAACATGGAAATAAAGAGATAAACTATCCTCAAATACAAGCCAGTAAAATCTATGCCCTGGGAATAGATTAGTGAATGGGAGCGACAGTAAACAAGAGTATCTACCACTTCACAACTGAAGAGTTTTTCATTTTTATTTTTAACAGGTTCATTGAGTTATACTTTATGTCAAATCAATGCAGATATTTAAAATGTACAGTTTAATAGATCTTTAACAAGCTGGCTATATACTTAAATATATAGAGTGAAGTGAAGGAGGCACTCATCTTGGATACATTATTTAAAGGAACACCAAAACACACATTTATCAAGATAAATAATTTTTTTTAAAAATCAGTTGACAATCCATAACCTATGGGGTATCCATCTACTTTTGAAAGTAAAGTTGTTTTAAAACCAGAACTTGGAGTAGGGTGAGTTGAGTTAGATAGGGTCCTGCAACTGCAGTTGGATCTTGTCTTCATTTAAAATTTTGATGTTTGGTTTTCACATTACAAAAATAATTTGAAATCTAAGAAATGATGTATTATTTATCTTGATTACCGAGTGCTTGCCTTCTTTCACACCATCTTCTGATATCTCGCCAAATGTTGGTTGCAGTCTAAGGAGAGTTTGCATTGCATTAACAGAATGCTTACACTGGGAATCAGGATGACTGGCTGTTTCTGACTGATCTCAGAGGAAGGTCATGCAGCATAATAGTGTGCAAAACATTTTCCAGCGTCGGCATGCTATTTATCACTAGCAGAAATTGTTGTATACTATGATGTGTTGTAATATGGTTTCATTCTTAAGTTGATGTTTATTAGTAAGACTCAAGCAGAAAATTTACTGGAATTTGTACAAAACCACACACAGCCAGATCCTTAGTTAGAATTTCATCCTGGAGTTTTATAAAGTGTTAATTTTAAAATATGTTTGTGTAACAAGCATAAAACCAAGCCAAGTAAAGAAAATACAATGTAATCAGGAAATATCTTATTTAAGCTGCATATGTAATAGATATAAATATATATCAAAACCACACACAGATTTTCAGGGACTTCCTGACTTAGATTCATGAAGAATCATGTTTCTGAAATTCTTGCGCTGTTACTCATTTTCAAAAAAGTGTGTGTTGGAAAATGAGGGACATTAAGTTTGAATTACTGTCTTATATTAAATGATGTATTTGCTTTAAACATAATCATCTGAGAGTTAAACATTGATTTAAATAGCTTAGCATCATGGGCTCTTCTGTTTCTGGGATAAATAGGAGTGTATTATGGTAACTGAAATAAATCAGACTCAGAAAGACAAATACCATATGATTTCACTTGTGTGGAATCTAAAACACAAAATGGATAAACAAACACACAAAAAGCAGAATCAGACCTACAAATAGATAGAACAAAGTGATAGTTGTCAGAGGGGAGGAGAGTGAGGGACACAGGAAAAATTGGCAAAGGGAAGAGGAGCTACAGGCTTCCAGTTATGGAATAAATAAATCATGAAAGTAAATGGTAGCATAAAGAATATAGTCAGTGATACTGTAGTAGAGTTGTATGGTGACAGATAGTAGTCACACTTGTTATGAGCATATGATAACGTATAGAGAAGTTGAACCACTATGTTGTGCACCTGAAACTAATGAACATTGTGTGTCAACTATACTCAAATAAAACACATTAAAAAATAAATAGTAAATGCTAGGTTGCATATTATTAAGCTCATTTTCTTTTACAAAAATCTAGTGTTAAGAAAAATATAAAGATGAGATTATTCCCTAATGTCTTATTTACTTGGAAAAACACATAATCTTTGCTTGATAGCTGTAACCTATGTATTGAGCTCTTTTTTCATTCTTTCACTTAATTTATTCATTAATGTTTTTTAATAAATGAAACTGGGTGGTAGAGAGAGTGAATAGTCAGTTATATAAGTTCCAAAGTTTAGTCATTGGTCTAATCTTTTTACTACCCTTCCCTTCTCTCTTTTCCTACCTCTCTGCCTTCCCATTTCTACTATTTGGGCATCCAAAATCAAGGATAGAAAATAGGACAAAAGACACTGTCATAGCCTTAACTTCGGTGTCATCTCATGTAGTTTTCCTTTGTTATTTTTTTGTCTTTCATAGCAAGAATTTATCTGCCATAATCTTTACCGAATCTATTTTGGTAAGAAATATGTTGCATGTGATCAACACTATGCAACCTACAGAACAATGGGGGAACAAATACTATTGCACCAGCCAAAATGAATCACTACTCACTGACAGGTGAGCTAGACTTCCTCCCTAATCCTATACATGCCTGGAGGATAGCCATCCAAGCAGTCCCAGCAGTCGGAGGGTAGAGAGATGTCTGGAACAAAGAGCACAACTACATTGCATGTAGATATCTCTTGCCATATTGCTTTTCCTCCCTCTACTCCAGATTGGACCTTCTACTGCAGGGTGGTTGTGGGGAAGCATCATCCTGGAAGCATTCTTATCTACTTCCTGGTTGGTGTATTGCTCATCAAATTGTGTTTATTTGTATTAATTGCATCTTCCTCAGGTTATTTGTATTTCTCAGAGAAGGCTCTTGAGGATTGGGATGAATACAAATGGATACTCATAATAATTTGACAGTTTCTTAAGGATTCATGGGTCTATGTAAGGACAGTGGTCCTGGCAAGCAAAATGATATGAATGCTTCTCTAAATATCTCTTCTTGTAGGCAGAGAATATGTGAAATTTTGGAAGAGAGAGGCATAGTAACTGCCTTGTATTTACAATTCAGCCCACTGTGCTTTCATAATTGATGTCAATCTTAGCTAGTTTTTTATGACTCTAGACCTATCATCTAATACTGGATCCAGAAAAAGAAGTGATATATATTCTAGTGTCTACTAACACTATGCTTTCTGTGCTTATCTCCCAGAACACTCATTCAGCTTATACTGCCCAATATCTACCAATGAAACTATGAACTCAAACAGTAAGTGAAGTAAGTACAATAGCAGAAAAAAAAGTTAACATACAAAATCAGTAGTCCATGAATAGACAACAATAATGAGAAGGTATAATAGGAAAGAAAACCACATTCACAAAAGTTGCAAAATAAAAGATTTACTACTTATGAATAAACTTAAGAAATATATGAAACCTATATGAGGAAAACCTTAAAACACTCGTGAAAAATAAAAAGCAGCCTACATCAAATGAAAAAAATCTGTTGTTCTAATTCAGCATTATAAAGATGCCATGCATAATTACCTGCTTTAGATAATTTATAAATTTAATGTGATCAATAAAAATGCCACCAAGTTATTTTTTACCTAAAGCTAGACAAGTTGATTTTACAGCACATTTGGATAATAAAGATCCAATATTTATTTATAAAATCCTGAAGCGGAAGGCCAATTGCAGTTGATTAGATTTATAGTTATTTAAATGTACTATAATTTTTCCATACTTAAAACAGTGTGATACTGTGACTCATTAATAAACAAACAGGAGACTATAGGTAAAGAACAGTAAAGTTGGACATAGACTCGCATTACATGGAAATTTAGTATATGATAAATATAAAACTTTAGACAATGGCAAAAAGCTTTTGGGACAAATGATAGTCAGTGGGACAAAAATTAAGCTTCAAACCATACTTCACAGTGTTTAAAAAAAGAACTGCAAATAAACTAAATGTAAAAAAAATAATATAGAAGTACTGGAAGAAAACATGCAAATGCCTTTATATTCTGGATATAGAGGATATGTTTGTATTATTCAAAATCAGAAACAAAGAAAGAAAAGATAGGTAAATTCAACCACCTTTAAAAAAATACTTCTGCATACCCCCTGCAACTCCAAACAACAAACAAATTCAAAAAACAAATGATAAACTGGGAGGAAATATATGCAATATATGTCATAGAAAAGGACTAATATTATTAACAAAAACTTCAGAAAATTGATGCTAAAAAGGCTAAATATAAACACTAGAAAAAAGGACAAAATACTCAAATAGATAAATTCACAGAGATTCAAAAGCCTAGAATATGTGCAATTGAACTGCTCAAAGTAAAGGGAGGATCTAAAATATATTTAAAGGTAAAAATGGCCACAAGTATTCTGAATTTAATAAAAAATTATAAAACTACACATCCAAGAAACACAGTAAAGCCCAAGAAAGAAAGGTACAACACAAAGAAAACCACACCAAAGTCCATCATACAAATTTCTGAAAATTAGCAATCAGAAAACATAAAAGTAACCAGAGGATAGGCTTGGAGGGGGAGTATATTACACATAGTTATAAGATGAATATTTAACCCCCCCCCCCCCCNTATGACAAAGGTCTAACCCCCACTGCCTAAGAATATGACTGTATTTGGAATTAGGGCCTTTAAAGAGGTAATTAAAGTTAAATGAGGTCATATAGGTGGGCCTTAATGAAATCTGACTGGTGTCTTTATAAGAAGAAGAAACTTGGACACGGAGAGACACCAAGGTCATCCACCTAGAGGAAAGACCATACTAGGCCATATCAAGAAGCTGGCCATCTGCAAGCCAAGGAGAGAGACCTTAAAAGAAATCAATCTGTCTACACCTTGATCTTGGACTTCTTTTTTTAATTTTTTTTTTTTCTGAGAGAGAGACACCATGAGCAGAGGAGGGTCAGAGAGAGAGGGAGCCACAGAATCTGAAACAGGCCAATTGTCAGCACAGGGCCTGACGGGGGTTTGAACCCACGAATTGTGAGATCATGACCTGAGCCGAAGTCGGATGCTTAGCCGACTGAGCCACCCAGGTGCCCTGATCTGGGACTTCTAACTTCTAGAACTATGAGAAATAAATTACTTTTGTTTAAGCCACCCAGTCTGTGGTATTTTCTTATGGCAGCTCTAGCAAGCATAATACACACGTTGTAAACAGAGAAACAAAGAAAGACTCCAGAATCAGCTCTTCATATTTATGAAGTATATAAAGGCATGTCTCAAGCTTGTGTTGCTATTAATAGTATAGGAAGGACAGTATGAGAACATGGAGAAAGATGAAAACAAATCATTGCTGGACCTTTGGATATAAAAGAGATTTTTAAATCTTGCAACTATAACGTGCCAGTATTTTCCAAAGTATGGTTCTCAGAACATTAATTCTATAGATCCCCATTCAGCTGATGTTCTTTGTGAATAACTGTTAGGAAATCAGATGAGATTGATCATGAGTAATTGGAAGGGCAGGATTTAAGCTCCTTACGTTGTTTAGAGTTAATGCCATCAAATGGTATAATCATTAGTCAATTTCTATGCTATTAACTTGCTTAATATTAACCAAGACTTTATTAAAGATTTGCAACATAATGTGGATAGTTACATTTGTTTATCATCAGACTGTGGACCCCAGTTAAATATGTAAAATATCCTAAGTAATTCTTGTGCTTGAGTATATGCATGCTTTAAAATGACACAATGAAGGAATCCTTGATTATTTTCCATTCTCTTGAAGCTGTTCTTTACTTGTTAATTGATGAAAATCCAAAATATACCTCTTAATTAAAAAAAAATACTGTCTAATGCTCAGAGAGGAGGCTGCCTATTAGTGGCTCAAAGAACAGTTTATATATAATGGGCCAGAAATATAGTAAATGCTAAGTGGAAAAGAAAACCAGGTAATTACAGCCTTTGAGATTGGGACTTCTTGAATCTGCGTATAGAACTTGGGTTTCAAACCCTTTAGATTATACATAATTAACCAGACTGTATTAACCTTAAAAAAAAAGAAATATGCTACATTACTGAAACTAATGGTATAAAGTTAGTGCCCATTGGTCAAAGGCTACCAAGGACAACTGTAGGAAAATATGGGTTTATTAATGTTTGCTACAGCACAAGAGACATATGGGAACCAGGGGGTGCCTCAATAAGAAGGTAACAGGAAGAACTTTTCCTAGTATTTGGGCTTATGGTAGGTGATTTGGGGGAGGATTCAAAGACACTGTCAGGAACAAGAAGTAGTTCTATGATTGGATGTCTTTTTTAAAAAATGGTTCATGTTTATTTGGAGGGAGAGCATGTGTGAATTCATGAGCGGGGGAGGGGCAGAGAGAGAGAGAGAGGGAGAGAGAATCACAAGCAGGCTCCACGCTGTCAGCACAGAGCCTGGTGTGGGGCTGGAATCCACAAGCCATGAGATCATGACCTGAGTCGAACATTTAGCAGACTGAGCCACCCCACCCAAGTGCTTACCATATGACTGATATCTTAATGAATTTCATCTCAAAAGCTGAAAGAATGAGACTAAATCTGTAATTAGTTTAACATTCAAAAAGTCACAGTCACTCATGTTTGCTGGGAGAGAGAGGTATTTGGTTGTTTTTAGATTTTCACAGTGACCTAGTATATATTTGTGCTCAAACATGATTATGAACTGGTTTCGCTTTGCCTTGCTTTGCTGTGGTCACAGTGGACTTGTTGGATATTGGCCATCTGTGGGAATATGTTCAACAGGTGAGCACTGTGGCCTCACTGAGTAGCAGGTCAGCTCTGGATAGCCTTTTGCTTTAGTCAGCTCAGGCTGTTGTAACAAAAACTCATAAACTAGTAGCTTACACATAAGAGAAATTTTTTTCATCGTTCTTAAGGCTTGAAGTTTGAGATCAGAGTGTCAGTGCTCAGGTGAGGGCCCTCTTCTGAGTTATAGACTGACAATTTAGTGTATTTTCACATGGCAGAGAGAGAGCTAGCTTTCTGACCTTCTCTTACAGAGGCTGTAATCCCATTCATGAGGGCTCCACCTTTGTAACCTAGTTCCCTCCCAAAGCTCCATTTCCAAATAGCATTATATTGGAATTAGTATTTTTTTTTAAATCTTTTTGTTTATTTGAGAGAGAGACACTGCAGGCACACATGGCACATGCATGAGTGGAGGTAGGGGCAGAGGGAGAGAGAGAGAGAGAGAGAGAGAGAGAGAGAGAGAGAGAATCTTAAGCAGGCTTCCTGCTCAGCCAGAGCCTGATGAAGAACTTGATCCCACCCACAACCTTGGGATCATGACCTAAGCCAAAATCAAGAGTTGAATGCTTAACCAACTGAGGCACCCAGGTGATCTGGGATTAGGATTTTAAGATATGAATTTTGGAGGGACGCAAACATTCAGTCCATTGTACCTTCCTTCAAAGGATGGAGAACAGGAGTCTAAACAGGGATAACTACTATTTCCCTCTAAGAAAAATATCTGCAGTTTGCTGTTTCTCCAGCTCAAGTTACAGGAAAATAAACTTTCTCTTTCAAAAGTGGGAAAAGAGCTACCATGATTTCAATTTAACAAAGTTCTCAACAGAAAAGCCTGTTTTCTGTGAATCGCTCCCCTTTTGTGGAATTACTTTTATAATAACTCTTTTCTACTCCTTAGACCAGTTCAGTGTTCACAAACAGTAAAATCATTGTCTTAGGAAAATAATGTATATAATTAAGAGATCTTCTGAAACATGTAAAAATACTCCATCTCATTAAGGAACTGTGGACTTGGTAATGTAATATACTAATATTCACAAATCTTAGTAGATCTTTATTTTTTTGTAGTTTATTCTTAAATCTCTAACTTTTCCATATATGTATAGGAAAATTGGAAAACTTTAATATTGAAATCAGTTTTGTCACATAGTGTGTTTTACAATGTCTTCTGCTCTTTGTATTAGTTTGATACAAGCTCATGAATCAATGTAGATCAAGGCTTTATTTAGCTTAAGGGCCAGGTTTTTTTCGTCAAAATTCCATTTTTCAGACTATTTGAAAAGTATTCTAAATATCTTTCTTTTAGTTTTTCAAATCTTTAGCTAGAAATTCAAGAATAATAAAAAATAAAATGCTCTTTTCTTGTATTTGGTTGAGCTGAATAATGGACTGTTCTTTGTGACTTAAGATTATTATTTTTTAAGGGGCACCTGGGTGGCTCAGTCAGTTAAGTGTCCACCTTCTACTCAAGTCATAATCTCATGGTTTGTGGGTTCAAGTCCTGCATCAGGCTCTATGCTGACAGCTCAGAACCTGGAACCTGCCTCAGATTCTGTGTCTCTCTCTCTTTCTTCCCTTCCCCTCTCATGCTCTGTCTCTCTCTCTCAAGAATAAACAAACATTAAAAACATTTAAGTTTTGCTTTTTTTTAAGATTTCCTTCACCCCAGAGCCTTGATTTTAACAGCTTTCTTTTAAATTTTTATTTTCTTAATGTTCATTTTTGAGAGACAGACAGACAGAGTGTCTTTCAGCTCATGACCTAAGCTGAAGTCAGCCACTTAACGTGCTGAGCCACCCAGGTGCCCCTATTTTAACAACTTTTAACCAAGGTTTCATTCAAGTTGATCAACTCCATTGTACTACACCAGAATATCTTGTTCTTCCACTGAAAATTTGTTTAGATATCCGTCTCTGATATTAGTCCTTCAATTCAAAAAACCAAAATATACTTTGCTGTTACTTATAAAAGTAATATAAAGGATTTCTTAGCAAGTCTGTTTCATAACATGATTTGGAAAACTCTGGCTACTATCATATAAATCATTTCACTGTGTTAAAATTTTTCCTCTAATTATACTTAAGCTTTTTGCATGGGTGGTAGGTAGAATGATTATCTGATTCATGCTCACCTAGTGGACTTAAGTGTTCAGATTCTGCAGATACAGAAAAGTAAATAATTCCTATAAGAAAAATGAGCTCTTCAGGTTCCTAGAGAGTCTGCACTTTGTCTGAAACATTTCATTTAATTTTATGTTTGATGTAATTTTTCACTTGATTATACAGTATTTTTCCCCAATAGGAGCACTAAATCCTTAATAAAACTATTGAGTTTTAAGTTTCCCAAAGAGAGAGAGCATACTTAATATTTGCTAATTTACTACTGGTCTGAAAACAGAACTATTCACTGGTAAATCATCAAAATGTATCTTTTAATTTTCCTATAGGTAGTCTGTGCTATTTCTATTTCTACACTGGTATTCAACAAATTCAGATGATTGTGTGTGGAATTCTGCTTTATTGAGGTTTAAATATTTTCCTGACTTGGGAGTAATTTTATCTCCTAATTCTATTCATGGTTAACTGAGGAAAGTTTACATTTGGTTACTTTCCAGTTTTTCCTTAGGACTACAATAGAATGATATGATCTTGATCACTTGCAGCTGCAATATAAGATATGCTGAGCTACTGGAGTCACAGATAACACAATTTTAAAAATAATTAAGAACCCTAAAATTCATCATAATTTATGGATATAACAACAGACCCCAGGAGAGGTTAAGCCATTTCTATTAGGTTTTAGACTAGGATTTAGAATGTGATCTAATTATCTCAGTTAAATTATGTTGTTTATTGATACAATGATCTCCATTACTGTTAACCCATTCTCCTTCAAAAGGCAAAAAACAAGCAATATTTAGGGATTGTTTGAAATTATCAAGGCATTTTTTGTTAATGAAATATATTTCTATAAGATTACCATTACATTTTAACAATCAAAAGGATGTATTACAAGGACATCGTTTCTCATAAGTAATATTACCAGAGCCAAAATGATAGTGGAAACAGATATATGCCATACCGAATGTAAAGGGGTATATATTAAATATAGATGGTAGTAATGAAAAAAATAAAATATATCAGAAAACATGTATGGAATATTAGAGATAGTGAAATATTCACAATGACAATAAAGGATATATAAAGAGTAAGTAGAAGAGATAAAGAATGTAGACTGGCAGGAATCTACAAGTGTTGTGCCTGATTCGCGAGTCCCAGAGACCTCCAAGGAGCCGGCACCGATGCAAGTACAAAAGGGTCTTTATTACAAGCTCGAGCAGGGGCTCACCCAGCCTGCTGGTGTCATGGCAGCAAGGTGAAGCCAAGAACAATAGCGAACAGGGTTTTTAAGGAGTAAGGGATGGGGGTGTTACAGTACATGTGGCATCATCACATAAGCACCAGTTACAATTACAGCTTTGACCGTTCAGTATCTGTGAGGTGTTCGTTACTTTTCGTGGGACCCAATCATGACTTTTGAGAATCCTTTGAAAATGACCAATTGTGAAGTGAGTTCAAAGGGCCCACGTGGGGTTCAGACAAGCGGTGAGAAATTGGCTAGTTTGTATCTGCAGTTCCCAGCCTTGACTCAGACCATAGGAATGTTTCTTTTTACTTTTTGATTAGCTGAACTGAGGGCGGTCTGAGGATGGCTTTAGCCTTGAACAGTCTGAGGCTTTTCCTGGAACTGGGACTGGGGCTACATGCAGCTCAAGGTTTCTCTTAATGGAGGACTTAATTTTTGGCTCTTCACAAGTTAGTCCTTTGCTAGAGCACAACAAACTTTATATGTGAGTGATGAGTGACTAAATTGTACTCCTGAAACCAATACTACACTATATGTTAACTAACTTGAATTTAAATTATATATATAAAACTGATATTCCATCACTATCAGTTACTTGAAGTAGATGCCTATTAGCTGTAGGCCGGCTAGTCTCTGATTTATATTTCTGGTGTAAAAGGAAGCTGGTTCTTACTTACGCCATTCAGGTATGGCTTCCTCTGTGCCTGGGGGGCTACTTAACCTCTATCTATAGGTTCAACTCTAACCCAACTTATTAGATTTTTTGAGCCCATGAGCATAAAAAAATATAAAGATTCATGGGTTCACAGCTTGACAGTTCAGTGTCAAATTGACTGTATTGCTTTATTGCTAGAACCTAGCTAATTTTTATCTTAGCTCTCTTTAGTATGGCTTTAAGCCATACTTTAAGCCACTTTAAGTGGCTTGACTTAGCCTTGTAACCTTTGTCTACTGATTGGTTTAGGTCTTACTGTTCATGAAATTAGCTTTAAGCTACAAGTACAAAAAATCCAACTGACACTATTTAAGCAGTAATGGGGATTTATTTGTTCCAGTTACTGAAAGATTCAAGATAATTTGAGTTTCAGGGATTGTGTGATTCAGCAGCTCAAAGATATCATCAGGGACCTAGTTGTTTGCCATCTTTTCTGTCTTCCTTGTGTCAGCTTAATTCCAAGGCAAGTAATTTAGTTAGCTGCTGTAGTAGATAAATCTTGAATTCTTAGAGGTCTTACACAATAAAAATTAACTTCCTGCTCACATCATCATCTAATGTGAGTGTTTCTGGTTGAGCTGCCTTCATATTGCCATTTAGGGACCCAGATTCCTCCCAATTTTGCGGTTCTACTTTCTCCTATATCCTCAGAGTTCTCTACAGTTAGGCAGAAGAGAACATGGGGGGAGGCATACTTGCTTCTTATGACTTTGCACAAAAGCAACACAAACACTTCAGAATATATTGCAATCACCAGAATTTAGTCACATGGATATGTGATACCCTTAAGTTAGAGGGTATGGAAAATGTCTTAAAGTTCCAGGGAGGAATAGGAAACAGTTTTTGGCAATCATATAGCATTCTCTGCTAGAGTTGATTTCCTAATGGAAAGAAAAAATGGGTGTAGTACTTCTAGGATTCACATTCTATACTACATCATCCCAAACTGGAAGAGTAGAGTGATTTCTGGCAACCAAGTGAATGAGAATGAAGTCTCCCGAAATCCCCAGCATGCCTCCACTTTTCTCTTATGAGCACAGAGTCTTAAGTCAATTAGTGAGATAGACACACTATGCTGGGAAAATGCCATGCATTGCTTCATAATTATCAAGCAATGAAAAAAGAGATGGGACCACTTTCAGGTCCATCAGTCCTTTTTTAACGAATGTGATTTTGAACTTGTTAGTATTTTCTATTATTTATTTCATTTATTTCTGCCCTTATTTTTATTTCCCACCTTCTTCTTTCCTTGAGTTTACTTTTTTATTCTATTTGCAACTTCTTCAGTTGGATATTTAGTGTATTAGTCTCAACTCCTGATAAAAGTATTTAAACATGTTAATATTCCTAAAAGTATGGCTTTAGCTATTTCCTAAAAATACTAACTTGATATATCTTTTTATATAATGATAATGTACCTATAGTAGAGGGCATACTACATTGACCTATTTATCTTATGTCTATAATTTTACATTATCAAGTTTTAAATATCTTTACATTTCCTTTATGATTTTTTGTTTTGCCAAAAACTATTAAGCAATATGTTATTTAGCTTTTTACATACAGGTTTTTCTCAGCTGTTCTTCTTTATTTCTAACATTACTTCATTTTGGTAAAACAAAAAAGTCTATAAAATATTGATTCTCTGGAATTTATTTAAGCTTCTTTTATGGCCTAATATATGATATATTTTTTAATGCTCTGTGTTCTAGGAAACAATCTGTATTTAATGTCTGTTGACTAAAGCAGGGTAGATAGATGATAGATACAGATACATACCAATTCAAAATTTTTCATTATATTCTTTAAATCTTTAATATCTATGTTTATTGTTGGCCTACCTATTCTATCAGTTTCTGAAAAAGCTGTTCCAGAAACCAACAGCTGTAATGTTGGTATATACCTATCTTACTGCTGTTTAGCTTTGATATATTTCGAGTCCATATAATATATAGGTACATGTTTATGATAGATATATCTCCTTGCTCCATTATATCTTTTACAGGAATAATATCCTTGTCATATTTTTTCTATTAAAATCTGATTTGTCAGATATTGTTACTGTTTCCCTAGCTTTCTTTTTAGTTATGTTTACCTGGTATATATCTTTCCATCCTTTTATTTTCACCTTGTTTGGGTGCTTTTAAGTAGATTTTTTATACATAACATATCAGTGGATTCTGTTTCTGAGTCTAATCTGAAAGTCTCAATTACCACATAATATTTTTTTCTCATTATCAGGCAAATTTTCTGATCACAATTTCATCTGTAAGCTGTAGAAAGAAAGAAATCCCAGCTCTGAGGTCTGGAATGGAATGGGAAGTAGTAAAAGAGCAAAAGCCTAAACAATCTGTATGTATTTCCATTACCTCAGCAGGGATTTTTCCCTCTGTGGTTATTGTTCTATCAGAATCAACGTCAGCAGTGTAGGATGGTAGGATGTTGCTGCCAATTTCCATTAATAAAAAGCAGGCAATAATTAGGCAAAAACAACAGAGGGAGAATCAAAGCAACATCTTATAAATATATTTCTAAATTATTTTCTTACAGCCATCATCAGTGGTCTCCTGTGTCATTTTAGCCATTCACCATCCAAATACATACTAATTTAGGAATTATGCATTTACTGTTGGATCTAAAGAAAAAAAAAGAAAGAAACCTGGCCCAAAACCACAAATATTCTTCCTATTTTGCTTATAGAAAAAATATTTTCCATTTTGTTCAATGATTTATCTTGAGTTAATTATTGTGTTAGTTAAAACATACGGATTAAAGTTCATATTTTTACTTGTCCTAGCACCATTCACTGAAAAAGTTATCCTCTCACTCATTAAATTGCCTTGTGAACTTTGTGAAAATCAACTGACAAAAAAAATCAATAAATCCATTGATTAAATATATATGAGTTTATTTCTGGACTTTCTTTTCTGTTCCATTGATATATTTCTCTGTCTCAATGACAATAGCACACTCTTAATTACAGTTACCTTATAATAAATTTTGAAATTAGGTTTTAAATCTCCAAATTTGTTCTTTTCAAAATAATTATGGATTCTATAGATCTAAATTTTACGATCATCAAGTGGATTTCTACAAAAAAGATTCTCAGATTATTGGGGGGGAGTGTGGGTAGAGATTAGAATTAATCTATAGATTCATTGGGAGAGAACTGACATCTTAATAATATTGAGTTTTCCATTCCTAACATGAAACATATCTTTATTTAGGTTTTGTGTTGATTATTTAGATTTTGTATTGATTACTCTCTTTCAGTAATGTTTTGTGGTTTTCAGTTTGCAGGTCTTAAATGTTTTTTAACAAATTTATCCCCGAGAGAGGGCAAGATGGCGGAGAGGTGAGGAGCTCCGTACTTGCACTCGCGCCCATACATCACACAGAAAAGATCTGAAGCCATTGGAAACCTTACAAAACNGAAAACAAATTTATCCCCAAGAATTTCATAACCTTATGGTATTTTAAATTTAAATTTCAGATTTCATACTGTTGGTACATAGAAAAATGACTGAGTTTTATACATTGAACATGTACTATACAACCTTGCTAAACTGACTTATTTTTATATATTCCTCCCTATTTTCTACATAGGCAGATTGCAAATATAGTTAATTTCCAACCTGTATGCTTTTATATATTTTTAATTGCCTTACTGCAAGAAAATAGAATAGAACTTCCAGTATGATGTTAAATAGAAATTAGGAGTGGACATATTTTCCTTGTTCCTGATATTGGGGAAAGTATTCAGTCCTTCTTCATTAAATTTAAGGAAACACCTTCTATTTCTTATTTGGTGACAGATATGGCAAATGCTTTTTCTGTAGTTAATGAGGTAAAATTTACTCTGTGAACAGGGTAAATTACAGTGGTTGATTTTTGAATATTAAACAAAACCTGTATTACTGTGATAACCCCCACTTGATCATCATGTTTTATTCTTTGTATAAAACATTCGAATAGATTTGCTAAAATATTAAGAAATTTTGCATCTGTTTTTGTGAGGTATGTGGGTCCATGGTTTTCTTGCATTGTCTTGGATATCAGAGAAATATTAAGTTCATGGGATAAGTTGTGAAGCATTCTCACTTCCTAAGTTTTGTGGAAGAATTTATGTAAAATTGGTACTATTTCTTCCTTAAATATTTGATAGAATTCATCAGTGGAACTATCTAGGCCCTAAGTTTCCTTTGTGGGAAAGTTTTTAACTACAAATCCAAAATATTTATAAATCTTTAACTATTTATTCCTGATGAGCTTTCTTTGGTATTTGGCATCTGTCATTGTATTTCATCAAGGTTGTCAAAGTTATCATCCTTAAGTTTGTTCATAATGTTTCTTTATTGTTGTTTAAACATATATAAGACCTGTAGTTATGTCACCTATCACATTTCTGATATTGGCAGTTTGTGCCATTTTTCTTTTTTTCTTGAGCCTGGCAAAGACACGTACCAATTTTGTTGATCTTCTTAACAAGTTTTTGTTTTTTTAATTTTCTTTATTGTTTTTCTGTGTTCTAGTTTATTGATTTGTGTTCTTAACTTTATATTCACTTCTTAATTTGAATTTAATTTGTTCTTTTTCTAGTCTTTTTAGATGGAAGTTGAAGTCATTGATTTCAAATATTCCTTCTTTACTAGTACAGGCATTTAGTTCTATGAATTTCTCTGTATAAGTTTCAGTGCTTTATCTGCATCTCACAAATTTTTCTATGCTGTTCTATAATTTTTATCTAGTTGAAAATAATTTCTAGTTTCTATTTCAGTTTCTTTTATGACCAGTGGGTTATTAAAAATGCATTATTTAGTTTATAAATGTTTGGAGATTTTCTAGACATCTTTCTTTAATTGATTTCTAGTTTAATTCCATTGTTGTTGCTTTAAGTCACCAAGTTGTGGGGTAGTGTGTTATGCAGCCATTAGGTAATTGATGAAGAAATTCTGACAAATGTCTCAGCAGAGTGAGATACCATATCAGTCAGGTTTTTGTAAAGAAATCAGAAGAACTTTAATATAATAAATTATGTACATACAGAGGCATTAGAAAAGCTAGAAAAATAAAGGTCAAGAAAGACATCACTAACTTTAAGGAAATCTGGAATTTGCAGACAATGACAAAAGAAATGATCAGTTAACCTATCAGTTGCCTGCACCACTGACACAGGGGATTCCCAGAACACCTACAGCTGCTAGAAAAACATCATGTTTTATCTTTTGCCCACACACTGGTCTGCTGCTGCCATAGCAAAATGGCTGTGATTCTCTTTCACCTTCCAAATATGTATTGTGTGGTGCCTCTCAGTGGTGGAACCTAAACTAGTACCCTGCTGCAAAGGGATCTTGGGAAAAGTAAATTCTAGGCTTCCCAGATTCTGGAGAGATAAAAGGATAAGATAATTTTTAATCCTCCTTGGACTGACTCTTAAGGTAGGATACAAATTCTCCATTTCTTCTTTGTCTTGGCATATCCCCTCCTGAGACATTCTAGAGTGGTGAATATAACTGCTGAGAGGGGGACTAAGCTTGATAGATGAAGTATGATCCCTGTTTCCAAGACCTCTACAGTGCATATAATGGAACCCCTCAGTGGTGGGTCTATATGCAAACTGTGCGGGGACATGTAGCATTCCATGATTCACAAAGCAATAATAACAGATGATAATGTCATCACTTATAAAGTACTTCCATATATATCATCTCACTTTATTCTTATAACACTTATCAAGAAAACAGCGAGTCAAAGAAATGAAGTAACATTCTAATTGTCATGTGACAAGTGATTATCTGGATTATTGTTTTGTTTTGCTTTAATTTTCTGAGGAAAACAGTTTGAATACCTAAGGAGGTTATAAATATGCATTCACATCTGAAATACTGCCATAATTTTAGGGATTCATGGACTCTTTTAAAACCTAAGGTTGGTCCAGGAATTCTAGGCAAGGATACTTCCTACTCAAGGAACTTTCAAATATGCTGCTACTTTATCAGAGCTACACGTGAATATTTTTGGCTCCCCATGATTTCCATTTGGCATTAAGTCATTAGTCTATATTGAAGTATTCTGTTTATTGCAGTAAGGATGCACTTAGGGACATTGCAATCAATCCTTTGCACAGCATTCTCTTCGTAAATAGCCAGGACAGTACTTTCTGATCTAAAGAGCAATCCAGTGTTGTGTTTCCTCTAAACAATAGATATTTATCTTTTGGATTCTGAGTTGTGTAATTATGATTTTCTCTGGGAATTTTTATCAGCAGCCCACTATTATCAAGTAGATAGGCCTTCACAACATTTATTTTGTGAATTTGCCTCAGTGTTGACTTCATTTTAATTTGATTCTTGTTTTTCCTTTGTTATATTTTTCTCACTGCTTCTAATTTGGGTTATAGCACTGTATATTTAAATAATATCCTAATCTTTGTTAGAAATAAAAAAAATTCATTTTTAACTAGAAGTAACTTTTGTACATTAAAATTTTTTTTTAATATTTACTTAATTTTGAGAGAGACAGAACTCAAGCAAGGGAGGGGCAGAGAGAGAGGGAGACACAGAATCTGAAGCAGGCTCCAGGCTCTGAGCTGTCAGCCTGACACGGGGTTTGCCGTCTCACTAATGGCAAGACCATGACCTGAGCTGAAGTTAGATGCTTAACCTACTGAGCCACCCAGACACCCTAGAAGTTGCTTTTGTACATTTAAGGACAGTAAGTCAACTGATTCATTTTTCTTACAAAATTTCAAATGTTGTGCTGACATGGGGTGGTGGAAAATATGTAGGCTTTAGCGTCAGACAGATCTGAGTTCAAATACTGTCTCTGCTGCCTTCAATAATCTTGACAGCTTTTTGTAATTCCTATGGACCATTGATTTCCTAACCTTTAAATGGATAAAATAACTAAATATTTCTTATTTGCCACACATCTTTCTAAGTTGTTTATATAAGATATAGTCAAGTTATTTTGACAACATAGGAAGAAGTTATTATTTACATCTTACAACTATGGAAATTGAAGCTCAGAATGATTAATAAGCCCTAAATTAATACAGCTGATAGTATAGATTGAAATCTAGGTCCAATTTAACTATAAAACCATACATACTCTTTCTTTTAAAGCATACCAAATTGTGAATACTAAACATGTGAAAATCCATCCAGGGTAATAGAATATGCATCAGAAATAATGAGTAAGACCGAGAACTCAGAAATTTATGTCTTAAGTTCAGAGAATTCCAGCTGTTAAGGCCAACTCCTTCCTGATACTATTACCACCACCATTTCTTATTGATACAAAATGAAGATTAAGTGCAAAAAATCATAGAACACTTTATAAAAAGAAGTCTTTCCATCTGACCATCTCCTTTTTGAATAGATGACATGATTTTTCTACTAAAAACCAATGTGGGAGGTCCAAAGAAAATACCTTATAAATAGTCTGGGGTATCTGTGAAATGAGAGCCCTACATTTTGTTTTCTGGTTGGATAGCTACTTAGCCATCAGATTTCCTGCTTCTTTGTGCTACAAATGCACGGGTGAAAACATTAGAGATGAGGTTTTGCTGGTATTTCCAGTTTGAGAGAAGGAGGAGAGAAAAACAGTGTATCTCAGTGTCTGATCCCACAGGTATCTCTAGTCTGAGAACTCACAAAAGATTAGATCATACATGGAGCCATAGATTTTTATAGGGGATTGTAAGAATGTGGGTCGAAGGTGTGTACTTTTCAAAGGAACGAAGTATGAAGCTGCTGGAAGTTTGAAAGTGTGTGGCTCAATTTTGTAAGACACCACCAATGACCTTTGAGCTGCATAGAAGTGAGCGTTTCACCTACAGGGTAAAGAGATCAACATCACGCCCACAGTCAATGAACAATTTGAAGAGTTTGCATCAACTAAAGAGAGGACCATAGTTTTGTAACGGGCAGTCAAACAAGGAGACTG
Organism: Crocuta crocuta; assembly: GCF_008692635.1. Taxonomy (NCBI): domain Eukaryota; kingdom Metazoa; phylum Chordata; class Mammalia; order Carnivora; family Hyaenidae; genus Crocuta; species Crocuta crocuta. Next base: position 3,582,676 of record NW_027528617.1, read on the forward strand.
CCTCCCTACCCCTTTACCGAACTCTATATAGAAAAGGAGAGTATAGGGCAGAGACTTGGAAAGTGAAATATCCTCTCCCTCACTTTTAAACTTCCAAGCTGCTAGATTTTAACATCCTGGGGATGGGTTGAGTATGAAAACAATACTGATTGTTTAATAATAGAAAATTATTGAAAACAAATTGTGCATGTGGATTGAGATAAAGTCATGTGAAAGGATGTCAAGGTTAAAATGTTCCCTAGAGAGCCTGTTTCAGTCTGTGACTCCCTCTCTCTCTGACCCTCCCCTGCTCGCGCTGTCTCTCTCTCTCTCCTAGAAATAAATGAAACGTTTAAAAAAAATTGTTCCCTAGAGATGTTCAGCGATTAACCTGTCAACTGTGGGTGGTGTGACTGTATAACACAGCACACTTGAGTTGGTTGTGGAAGAAAATCTATTTTATATTCATAATTAGCCTTGATGGTACACTAGTGTTTAGTTAGTTGCTTGGGACATAAAAGGTAATGATAAACAATATCTTCTTCTCCCCAAACCACTCCCAATTCTCCAAGAGATTTTACAAATCAAAGTTTCAGGTGCAACTCTGTAAATTCAATATGTTCATTAAAAAACAGCAAAAGTCTTCAGCATTTTTACTTATATGTATCGATCCAATAATTCTATCCAAAAAATATATATTGAGACGCAAGTATGTACACATGGCCCCATTTGATAGTTTTTAGAAATTGGATTATAATCAAAAGTAGCCTTAAACTCCAGGTGAGCTCCTTGCATTTCAAAGTTTTAAGATTATGCCGGGGCGGGGGGCAGGGGGGAAGTCTTGCTTTCTTCCACCATTACAATTAAAATCTGGCTAAATTCAGTAAGTTCAGATTTGAGATCTATCTATAAGTGTCCTAATACTGGCCACTTAACAGAAGAGTACCCAATTTTTAAAGTTCTACTGAATGTCAACCAACATCCTTATAGAAATTAACTCTTAATTCTTACAACACCACAAAAGGTAGGGGAAAATTTAATGAATTAAAGATTTATAAAAGTTAGTTTCTGAGAAAAGTTAATTTCTTTTTCTTTCTTTAGTAGTTTATTGTCAAGTTGGATTCCATATAACACCAGTGCTCATCCCCACAAGTGCCCTCCTCCATGCCCATCCCTCCTCCCCACAACATCCATCAGTCCTCAGTTTTTGTCAGCATTCAAGAGTCTCTCATGGTTTGCCTCCCTCCCTCTACCCCACTATTTTCCCATTCTCCTCCCCCATGGTCCTCCGTTAAGTTTCTCCTAATGCTCCTATAAATGGAAGCATATGATATCTGTCTTTCTCTGCCTGACTTATCTCACTCAGCATAACACCCTCAAGTTCCATCCACATTGCTACAAATGGCCAGATTTCATTCTTTCTCATTGCCATGAAGTATTCCATTGTATAGATAAATCACATCTTCTTGATCCATTCATCAGTTGACAGACATTTAGGCTCTTTCCATGATTTGGCTATTGTTGAAAGGGCTGCTATGAACATTGGGGTACATGTGTCCCTCTGCATCAGCACTCCTGTATCCCTTGGGTAAATTCCTAGCAGTGTTATTGCTGGGTCATAGGGGAGTTCTAGTGTTAATTTTTTGAGGAACCTCTACACTGTTTTCCAGAGGGGCTGCACCAGTTTACATTCCCACCAACAGCACAGGAGGCTGCCCATTTCTCCACATCCTTGCCAGCATCTATAGTCTCCCGGTTTGTTCATTTTAGCTACGCTGACCCTTGTGAGGTGGTATCTCAGTGTGATTGTAATTTGTATTTCCCTGATGATGAGGGACGCGGAGCATTGCTTCATGTGTCTGTTGGCCATCTGGATGTCCTTTTTGGAGAAGTGTCTGTTCATGTCTTCTGCCCATTTCTTCACTGGATTATTTGTTTTTTGGGTATGGAGTTTGGTGAGTTCCTTATAGATTTTGGATACTAGCCCTTTATCTGATATGTCATTTGCAACTATCTTTTCCCATTCCATTGGTTGCCTGTTAGTCTTATTGATTGTTCCCTTGCCGTGCAAAAGCTTTTTATCCTGATGAGGTTCCAATAGTTTATTTTTGCTCTTGACTCCCTTGCCTTTAGGGATGTGTCAAGTAAGAACGTGCTGCGGTTGAGGTCAAGGAGGTGCTTTCCTATTTCTCCTCTTGGGTTTTGATAGTTTCCTATCTCACATTTAGGTCCTTTATCCATTTTGAGTTTATTTCTGTGTAATGTGTGAGACAGTGATCCAGTTTCATTCTTCTGTATGTTGCTTCCCAGTTCTCCCAGCACCATCTGTTAAAGAGGCTGTCTTTTTTCCATTGAATACTCTATCCTGCTTTGTCAAAGATTAGTTGGCTACACATTTGTGGGTCCAATTCCAAGTTCTCTATTCTGTTCCATTGGTCTATGTATCTGTTTTTGTGCCAATACCATACTTTCTTAATGATTACAGCTTTGTAGTAGAGGCTGGGATGGTGATGCCTCCCGTTTTGGTTTTCTTCTTCAATATTACTTTGGCTATTCGGGGTCTTTTGTGGTTCCATACAAGTTTTAGGATAGTTTGTTCTAGTTTTGAGAAGAATACTGGTGCAGTTTTGATTGGGATTGCATTGAATGTGTAGAGTGCTTTGGGTAGTAATGACATCTTAACTATATTTATTCTTCTGATCTATGAGCATGGAATGTTTTTGCATTTCTTTGTATGTTCTGCAATTTCCCTCATAAGTTTTCTATAGTTTTCATCATACAGATCTCTTATATCTTTGGTTAGGTTTATTCCTAGGTATTTTATGGTTTTTTGTGCAATTGTGAATGGCATCAATTTCTTGATTTCTCTTTCTGTTGNTGGATCTTTGTTGGGAGATTTTTGATAACCGATTCAGTTTCTTCACTAGTTATGGGTCTGTTCAGATTTTCTATCTCTTCCCATGTGAATTTTGGTAGTGTGTGTTTAGGAATTTGTCTTTTTCTTCTAAGTTGTCCAGTTTGTTGTTATATAATTTTTCATAGTATTCCCTGATAATTGTTTGTATTTCTTCTTTTTTTTTTAATTTTTTAAAAAATTTCTGAGATAGACAGTGTGAGCAGGAACGGGTCAGAGAGGGAGGGAGACACAGAATCCAAAACAGGCTCCAGGCTCCGAGTTAGCTGTCAGCACAAAGCCCGATAGAGGACTTGAACCCACGAACCACGAAATCATGACCTGAGACAAGGTAGGATGCTTAACCAACTGTGCCACCCAGGTGCCTCATTATTGCTTGTATTTCTGAGGGATCGGTTGTAATAAGTCCATTTTCATTCATGAGTTTGTCTGTTTGGGTGCTCTCTCTTTTCTTTTTGAGAAGCCTGGCTAGAAGTTTGTCAATTTTGTTTGTTGTTTTAAAAAACCAACTCTTGCTTTCATCGATCTGTTCAACTGTTTTTTTGTTTTGTTTTGTTTTGTTTTTGGATTCTATGTTGTTTATTTCTAAAGTGATTTTTATTATTTCTGTTCTCCTACTGGGTTTGGGGTGCTATTGTTGCTCTCCTTCTAGTTCCTTTACACGCGTTGTTAGATTTTGTATTTGCACTTTTCTAGTTTCTTGAAATAGGCCTGGAGTCCAATGTACTTTCCTCTTAGGACTGCCTTTGCCACATCCCAAAGAGTTTGGATAGTTGTATTTTCATTTTAATTTGTTTCCATATAGTTTTAAATTTCTTCTCTAATTGCCTGATTGGCCCATTCATTCTTTACTAGGGTGTTCTTTAACCTCCATGTTTTTGGAAGTTTTCCAGACTTGTTCCTTGATTGAATTCACGTTTCATAGCATTGTGATCTGAAAGTGTGCATGGTATGATCTCAATTTTTTCATATTTTTTGAGGGCTGCTTTACATCCCAGTATGTAATCTAACTTAGAGAATATGCCATATGTACTTGAGAAGTAAGTGAATTCCATAGCCTCAGGATGTAGAGTTCTAAATATATCTGTCAAATCCAGCTGGTCCAATGTGTCATTCAAGTCCATTGTTTCTTTAGTGATTTTCTGTCTAGTTGATCTATCCATTACTGTTAGTGGAGTATTAAAGTACCCTGCTATCAGTACATTCTTATCCATAAGATTGTTTCTGTTTGTGGTTAATTGTTTTATGTATTTGGGTGCTTCCATATTCGGTGCATAGACATTTATAACTGTTAGCTCTTCTTGATGGATAGACCCTATAATTATTATATAATGCCCTTCTTCATCCCTTGTTACTGCCTTTACTTTAAAGTCCAGTTTGTCTGATATAAGTATGGCTACTCCAACTTTCTTTTGACTTCTAGGAGCATGATAGATATTTCTCCATCACCTTACTTTTAATCTGAAGGTGTCCTCAGGTCTAAAATGAGTTTCTTGTAGTCAGCAAATAGATGTATTTTGTTTTTTTATCCATTCTGCTACCCTATGTCTTTTGATTGGGGCATTAGTCCACTTACATTCAGTGTTATTATTGAAAAATATGAGTTTAGAGTCATTGTGTTTTCTGTAGGATTCATGCTTGTGGTGGTGTCTCTAGTACCTTGTGTTCCTTGCAACATTTCCTGCATAGAGTCGCCCTCAGGATTTGTTGTAGGGCTGGTTTAGTGGTGATGAATTCTTTCAAGTTTTGTTTATTTGGGAAGACTTTTATTTCTCCTTCTATTCTGAATGACAGGCTTGCTGCATAGAGGATTCCTGGCTGCATGTTTTTTCTGTTCATCACATTGAAGATTTCCTGCCATTCCTTTGTGGTCTGCCAAGTTTCAATAGAAAGGTCTGTAACTACTCTGATAGGTCTCCCTTTGTATGTTAGGGACCTTTTCTCCTTAGCTGCTTTCAGAATTCTCTCTTTGTTCTTATATTTTGCCAGTTTCACTACGATATGTTGTGCAGAAGATCGATTCAAGTTACGTCTGAGGGGAGTTCTCTGTGCCCCTTGGATTTCAGTGTCTGTTTCCTTCCCCAGATTGGGGAAGTTCTCTGCTATAATTTGTTCAAGGACTCCTTCAGCGCCTTTCCCTCTCTCTTCCTCTTCTGGAATTTCTATGATANTTCCATAGCCTCAGGATGTAGAGTTCTAAATATATCTGTCAAATCCAGCTGGTCCAATGTGTCATTCAAGTCCATTGTTTCTTTAGTGATTTTCTGTCTAGTTGATCTATCCATTACTGTTAGTGGAGTATTAAAGTACCCTGCTATCAGTACATTCTTATCCATAAGATTGTTTCTGTTTGTGGTTAATTGTTTTATGTATTTGGGTGCTTCCATATTCGGTGCATAGACATTTATAACTGTTAGCTCTTCTTGATGGATAGACCCTATAATTATTATATAATGCCCTTCTTCATCCCTTGTTACTGCCTTTACTTTAAAGTCCAGTTTGTCTGATATAAGTATGGCTACTCCAACTTTCTTTTGACTTCTAGGAGCATGATAGATATTTCTCCATCACCTTACTTTTAATCTGAAGGTGTCCTCAGGTCTAAAATGAGTTTCTTGTAGTCAGCAAATAGATGTATTTTGTTTTTTTATCCATTCTGCTACCCTATGTCTTTTGATTGGGGCATTAGTCCACTTACATTCAGTGTTATTATTGAAAAATATGAGTTTAGAGTCATTGTGTTTTCTGTAGGATTCATGCTTGTGGTGGTGTCTCTAGTACCTTGTGTTCCTTGCAACATTTCCTGCATAGAGTCGCCCTCAGGATTTGTTGTAGGGCTGGTTTAGTGGTGATGAATTCTTTCAAGTTTTGTTTATTTGGGAAGACTTTTATTTCTCCTTCTATTCTGAATGACAGGCTTGCTGCATAGAGGATTCCTGGCTGCATGTTTTTTCTGTTCATCACATTGAAGATTTCCTGCCATTCCTTTGTGGTCTGCCAAGTTTCAATAGAAAGGTCTGTAACTACTCTGATAGGTCTCCCTTTGTATGTTAGGGACCTTTTCTCCTTAGCTGCTTTCAGAATTCTCTCTTTGTTCTTATATTTTGCCAGTTTCACTACGATATGTTGTGCAGAAGATCGATTCAAGTTACGTCTGAGGGGAGTTCTCTGTGCCCCTTGGATTTCAGTGTCTGTTTCCTTCCCCAGATTGGGGAAGTTCTCTGCTATAATTTGTTCAAGGACTCCTTCAGCGCCTTTCCCTCTCTCTTCCTCTTCTGGAATTTCTATGATACTGATATTATTCCATTTGATTGTATCACTCAGCTCTCCAACTCTCCTTTTTGTTTCTGGATCAGTTTATGTCTCTTTTTCTAGGCTTCCTCTTTTTCTATGATTGTGTCTTCTAATTCACCTAGAAATATATACTGAGAGGCAACTATGTACACATGGCCCCATTTGATAGTCTTTATGAATTGGATTATAATCAAAAGTAGCCTTAAACTCCAGGTGAGCTCCTTGCATTTTAAAAAAGTTTTAAGTTTTTGGGGGTGAGGGGGTGAAAGTCTTGCTTTCTGCCACCATTACAATTAAAATCTGGCTAAATTCAGTAAGTTCAGATTTGAGATCTATNCTTCTAATTACTCCTGAAAGAGACGAAAAGGTCGGTAGTTGTAGAGTTTACATCTACAGAATGGACTCGTTGTGATTGTTTAAGCAAGCCAGCGACCAGAGTTATTCAGGTCAGTGTTCTGGGGAAACAAGAGAGAAAAGAGAAAGAAGAAGAAAAAAANGCTCTGGGGGTGGCATCAGAATCGCTGCTTCCTTCTCTGGGTCGGGCTGGCGAGCATGGGCGGGGGCTTGCCTGCCAGGTGCGCTGAGCCCGAGCCCGCTGGAGTGAGGAAAACCAGGTCCCTCTATGGCTCGTCACCCAAAACACGAACTCACAGGCTAATTTCCCAGTTTTTAGCTCTTTGCCTTTCCTCTCGAGTCCCAGCCAGCCAGGAGCGCGGACGCCCGGTGTCCGCGCGGCTCTCTCAGGGGCCCCAGCCGCCCGGGAGCTACAATGGCGGCAGGCGCGCTACTACTCTGAAGTGCAGCTGCCAGGAGCTAGCACAAAGCAGCAGTCTGTGCGCTCAGCGCCCCCCCTTCCCCCCCCGGGACCAGTTGGCGTGAGGGGACCTGGTGTGCAGGTATTTGGCAAGTACGGTCTTTCTATGCCCAGAGCGGAGGTTTTTCCCCCTGAGCGGAGGTTTTTCTGTTTCGGACTCTCTCTTTTTCCCCTCTCACTCTCCGCAGAGGGGGACCGCCTCCGACCCTGGAGTTCCCGATCCCGACCCGATTTTATCTTCCCCAGTTCGCACTCACATTAGAAGCCTCTCTCAGTGGATTCTGCATCCTTTTTATCCCAATCTCTCAGGTTTTGTAAGGTTTCCAATGGCTTCAGATCTTTTCCGTGTGATGTATGGGCGCGAGTGCAAGTACGGAGCTCCTTACTTCTCCGCCATCTTGCCTCTCCCTCGGTATACCACTCTTTTAAACATAGCTTTTTGTTTCCTTTTGTTTTGGGTTTTTTGTTTTGTTTTGTTTTTGTTTTTGTTTTTTTACCTTGCATGAAAAGCAGGCAGTTGTGTGCATGGTGTTAACTTCAGAAACTATTTTGCTCGATTTGGACAACCTGGAGACTAGGAAATGAAAAACAGAAAAATCTCTGTTCTTTTGTGAATGTTCAGGTACATTTCTGAATTTTGGATTATCATAAAATAAATTTTTGTGTGGTCAGAATACTGACGAATAGTAAGTCAGCTCAGTCAACCAAGGTGACTAGGACTAGAACATACCCCAACAGAAGCCAAGAAAAATATAAAAATAAGTAGATAAAGTTCTTTCAGTGTCAAAAATGAAGCAGAGAGTTATTTCACTGATTCATTCAATCAATTGTATTCAATTCAACCAATTTTATAACCACAATCCTACCACCTAGAAATTAGAAAGAAATGAACAAAGTAATTATGAACATGTAGAACTGTTAAAATTAAGGGATGACATCCTAGTAGGTAAAACAACTCCCCAGAAATATTTCAGAGTCTGCTCTAAATCAATAAAGTTATAGTTATTTTGCAATAGTTCTGATCATTTCTTGTATTATATATTTTTTTCTCTTTTAATCTCCCAATTTTCAGTTTTGTTTTGTTTTGTTTTTCTAGAGACAGAGTGCAAGCTACTGGAGTAGTAATAGTGACAAACTAAGATAGAAACACAGCAAGTGAACAAAAAATATTAGTTGATGTTGATGCTGATAGGGAATATAAAGAAAGCTTTTAACAAAATAGTGATGAATGTAGGTTTTTGTTTGTTTTGTTTTAAAAATTAAAGTAGAAACCATTTAACCAAGAGTTGATGACTCCACATGTATCCAAGCTTCTTTCAAATAGTCTGTGAGAAAGAGATTATTCTAAATAAAATTAGGCTGTAGTTAATACTATTTACATGACTATTTCAACCCCAGACATATATAATAATACCCAGGTGGCCTTTAATTGTGCAGAACTTTGTGTAGTTCATTCATTCATCCTTTCAATTAATACTTGTTGAGAGTCTGCTATATGCCAGTCACTGTGGTACAAAGTGAACAAAACAGAGTCCTTTTTTCATGCACTTTACACTCTAGTGGAAGTTGACAAACTCAAAATAAATCTTAAGAAATATATAACATGTTAGAGGTGCCTAAGTGGCTCAGTTAGTTAAGCATCTGACTTGATTTTTGCTCAGGTCATGATCTCACAGTTTTTGAGTTGGAGACCCATGTCTGGCTCTGTGCTGACAGAGCCAAATCTGCTTGGGATTCTCTCTTTCCCTCTCTCTGCTCCTCCCCCACTTCTGCTCTCTCTCTCTCTCCCTCTCAAAAATAAAATTTTAAAAAAGGCATAACATGTCAGATAAGTGCAATCCAAAGAAAAATGAGGCAAGATAAATGATTAGAGATTGGTTGTGGTGCTGGGGTGGTATTTTGTATAGTGTAGTCAGGGAAAATATCTCCGGTAAGATGACATTTGAGAAGAGATCAAAGGAAACGACTAAGGGAGGCAATGGATATATGGGGTAGGGCATTGAAGGCAGAGGGGAAGAGAAAACGCAAGATCCTGAAACTGCATACTTGGCCTATTGGAGAAACAATGAGAAGTTCAGTGGGGCTGGGGTCAAGTAAGTGAGGAGATAGTACAGAAGGTGAGTTAGAGCAGTGGGGAGGGGTGGGCAGATCCAGGAGGAAAGTGTGGCCCTTTGCAGGGACATTAGCTTTTACTATGCATGAGACATTAAAAGGTAAGCATTGGATGGTTTTGCACAGGAGATTGAACTCATCTACCACTTCTTGGGAGAATTGCTATGGTTGCTGTGTTGAAAATAAACCATAATTGCACAAAGATTAAAGGAATGTGAGGAGACTTGCCTCAGGGGAGGGATGATGATGACTTATTCTAGAGGGTAGTTGTAGCAGTAGAGGTGGTAATTCATGATACTGAATAGATGCCGAAGGGTCAACTGACAGGATCTGCTGATAGATTAAATGTGGGATGTGAGAGACAGAATCAAGGATGAGTCTGAGATTGTTTTGCCTCAGAACTGGAAGAAGTACTTTTTCATTAAGACAGACAAGGAAGATTGGGCTTTAGGGGTAGAATCAGGGATCAGGGTTCAGATTTGAGGTTTGAGGTGCTTACTTAACATCTAAGAGGAAACGTTGAGTACACAGTGAGGTATAGATTAGGAATTAAGTAGCAATAATGGAGAAGACATTGTCAAATGGTTACTGTCTATTTGGGAAGGCAAAAGGAAAAAAAATAACTTATAGGTTTTCTCTGTGAAACGATCTCCATGGGTTGTAAGAGAAACTTGTATCAAAAATGTAAAAGTTAACCTCCAAAAATTTTGAAAGTTAAGAATCTCTAATTAAGATGGTAAAAAAAAAAGAAAGAAAATCCTATGTTTTGCCCTGAAATCATCAGTTTTACTAGCTTCTCTAACTCTTTCTGTATAAAGTTTACATAAATGAATATGCTGCTTTGTAAGTCAATGGACAATCCAAATTAAATCACCATGTCAGAAATCATTCCCCTTTTTTGGAACGTGTATAGGATTTTACCTGAACATTTTCAAAGTAAAGAGAACCAGTTCTACAAAGTAATCCAACTGAGGTCAAGTGAAGGAAAATATATTTCTTTTAAATGTGAAAGAATCTAATGTTAGAACCACCATGAAAGCCTGTCCAAAATTCTATGGAGTAATATTTAGAGAGGAGGGGATACCAATTTTTCCCTCTTTCCTAAAAGAAGCGTGGTAAAATAATTATGTGGATGTATCTTAGATTTCTTTGCTACTGAAAAGGAAGAGAAATTTAAGAAAGAAGTTTCAAGTTGCTGGCTCTCTGCACAAATAATCAAGTATGCCAGAAATGTCCAAGAACATGGAAATATGATCTTTTTTAAATGAAGCATTCTTTTTGGAGATAGAGTTAGAATATAGTTTTAAATGGATTAAAAATGAGGGTTAAATAAAGCTTTAACATGTAGAATACATGACAGGAATTGCCTATTAAAATTATGAGCAAGCCCTGCTCCTATAGCAACAACTGAAATCAAACAAAAAGGAGACATCTCTGTTTCAATATGAATATTTTCTCCTAACCCATCCAATGCAATTGCCAACACTCATTTAGCTACAAACACCAATGTAAGTAATTGTTAGTGTATCTCTCATGTATGCTTGCATATACACATTCATCTTAGACTGTATATAGTTTACCTGTAGAAAAGATTTAGCAAGCATGTTAGCACTAACTAGGAAGAAATCCATAATTCTGGGCAAATGTGTATCTCATCCTATGGACGAAAAAGCGAGCATCCCAACATGTTATACATAATGACTCATTTTATTTTGTATTTACTTTAATTTTTTAATGTTTGTTTATTTTTGAAGGAGAGAGACAGAGCATGAGCGGGGCAGGGGCAGATGAAGAGAGAGACACAGAATCTGAAGCAGGCCCCAGGCTCTGAGCTTCTGAGCTGTCAGCACAGAGCCTGATGCGGGGCTTGAACTCACGAGCCATGAGATCATGACCTGAGCTGAAGTCAGATGCTTAACCTCCTAAGCCACCCAGGTGCCCCATAATGACTCATTTTAGAGCTCACTTTACATAAATATCAGTAGGTGGTACTGGAATATAAACATAGATCTCTATTGAATCAGAAGGATATAAATCATTTGAATAACCCAGTGACATTTTGTTGTTTCCAAAAGTCTATCAATCCCCATTATTTTCCAGGCAGGAATAAACATATATATATTGAGTAGTTGAATATATTCATAAGTTCTTCAGAGACCTATAAGAAAATGCTGTTGAAAACTCTAAAAGTTCCAATTAGGAAAGACACATCTATACCCTTTCCATACTATCTTCATCAGGAACTAATCCAAGCAGAGCTGTATAAGCATAAATGCTGTATGGTTTCCTATCATTAGTGCATTATTCTGTCTCGATATTTGAACATTTTTTGCTAACTTGTAGTACACTCTGAATTCACTTTTCTGATCTCTCTAATGGAGTAACATCACTAGACTCATTCCAGATGGAAATGGTATTTTGTAGTTGCACCAGTTACACCAGAAAAGATAGAGAATCATTTTCATGTGTAAACATTTGGGTGCATCCCCACAACATCCTGCAGTTGAAGACTGGCAGATGATAGAAGTATGATGTATAGAACAAAATTAGTTGGTAAATAATACCGTTGAAAATTTTCGGGAAGACTGGACTTGTAGGGTCGACTTCAAATTGAGGAAAATGCTTGTCTTTGCCAGATAATTTGATTGTGAAAGACAAAAAGGTGGGTGGGTGGGGAACAGAAAATAGGCATTTACTACCCCATTTTTTGCTATAATGAATCTTTTGCTGTAAGCATAATGATAAATTCAACCAACTTTCCAATACTCAATCACCAATCCAGCCATTTTAAGTAGTTCTGAACTATTTGAAGAAAGGGATGGTGGAATGTGAAACTGATTACAAGAAATTATTCTTCTTGGAAAAAAAAAAAGAAATTCTTCTTCTGGGTCAACGTCACTAAAAAGTATACTTGAAAGAAATGTATCTCGGCTTCAATGGCATCTCGCAAGACAAAAGAAACTTCTAACATTTTTGAAAAAGCTTCTCTCCTTGCAACTACAGATGGCTTATATAAGGATAAAGAAATCATTCTCTGCTTGTTATATGCTATCATCACAGGTCAACAACACAGTCTCTGTTTTCATTCTTTTCTTTTGCTTACTTTTCCTCGGTAGTCGTTTAATCCTTCCAGTTTTGAAGATCAAAACAAAATAACCCATGGAATAGTTTCAATTCCCGATGAGTAATAGGAGATAAAGGAATTTCCTGCTGACTGACTTGAAAGTGAAGGGCGTGGAGAGATGTGGTGTTCAGTGGTTTCGGTGGCCAGAAGAAGCTTGGAGGAAAGTGGAGAAATGGATTCGTATCTGGGAGGGAGAGCTGAGTGGCCCAGGAGGACAATACACATACAGGGATACTCAGATGTGAAATACCGCCCCCAGTCCTGAGAAAGAAATCCGTGTTTTTGAAGTTAAAACCATCACTCTTGGCACTGTTTGAAACCCTGGACTTACCCTCTACAAATTGTCATCTGGCTTTTTAATGTTACAGAGCAGAGCAGAGTTGTCCTTATATCCTTATCTTTGCCCTTTTCACCTCTGTTTTTCCTCAATTCCCATTCACAAGCTGAGTTCAAGTAAAAATACTTTCCCTTTCATTTTCTCTTTAAAATCTATTAACGGTGCATATTAAAATTTTGTCATGTTTATTTTGAGAGAGAGAGAGAGAGACAGAGTACGAGCAGGGGAGGGGCAGAGAGAGGGAAACACAGAATAGGAAGCAGGCTTCAGACTCTGAGCCCTCGGCACAGAGCCCTACGGGGACTCGAACTCATAAACCACGAGATCATGACCTGAGAGGACATTGGTCGCTTAACCGACTGAGCCACCCAGGCGCCCCAATAGTGCATATTTTAAGGTGTATATTTTACATCTTTGTCAGAAAGCAACAAAAGCAAAAGAAGCAGCATCAAAGGTTCCCACATGAGCTATCACCTCGTAATTAGGCATAACAGATTTTTGGAAAAATATGTAAAGCCAGTTTCTCCAGCATGCATTTTTATCAGCTATAGCATCTACGTGGAAGACATACTTAAGGGTTACCTTGGATTTTACAGCAATTTCTGTTTGTTGAATAAAACATTCACTTCCGCTTTTTTGAATGAAATCATGATTTTCGTTGTGCTTGTACAAAGCTTTATCTCCCTACTGTTAAATACAACAATATAAATATGAATAAAGAGAAAACATGATCCAAGGTTAACCTTTCATGTTTCCTTACCACAAACAAAAGTAAATGACATTAAACCTACACTAAATATGAAGATTTACACAGAGCACTATCTGTTAAACACTTAAGATGTTGCAGATACTGTGCCAAGTGCTTTAAATGGGCTATCTTATTCCATCCTCACAATGTTCACAAGAGAGAGAGGTCCCTACTTCCGTGTCACAGGTGGGGAGACTGCACCCAGCAAGATTAAAGAATTTATCAAAAGTCAACCACTGGAAAGTAGTGGAATTGAGATTTGAATAAAGGTCTATTTCAGAATATTTGCTCTCAACACCTGCATTTAACTATTTTCAATAAAGTAGTTAAGGAAATTTTAAATGTCACAAAATCCTACTAATGTGTATAAAATAAAACAATCAGAAGGAACAATGTTATCTGCCTGGCTTGATCTCTAGCTTCTACTTTAAAAAGGATTTTTTCGCTCATCTTGATATTTCACTAAAATATCTAAAACTACTCTCCAACTGTAGTAATGGAGATTTACTTATACATAATCCTGTGTTGACCTCATATTATCCTTGGATTGGTAAAAATTCCCAATTTTTATTTACTGTTCTATTCCTGACTGTGTTAGTCATCTCCATCCCAGATTGAAGACAGTTAATTTTTCTTAATCTCAGATAATCCCTACCTGTGTCATTCCTGTAATGCTTTAAATATATACTTTATTTTTTAAATGTAATGTATTTTGAACAGATTTCAAATATATTTAAGTAGCAAAAATATATTTTTGTCTTTTACATTTTCCACAATTCAGTTACACAAGAAATCCCTGATCTACAAATCGATTTTGTTCTAAAAAGTTAATTTGTAGGTCAGTTAGACTCTTGGAACAAGTTATTAATCCTTATAAACAAAGTTAAAAATGGAGGTTAGGTTCCCAGGCCAGTTATAAAGCCTTATAAATCCATAATGAAAGCTAAACTACAGTACTTGTAATACTAACGTAAATTCCCAATCTTCAAAAACGGTTCATTAGTGATTCAGAAAAGGTGGAGGAGAAAGATTCAATTTAACACAAATATTTATTTATTTATTTATTTATTTTATTTATTTATTTTTTAATGTTTTATTTATTTCTAAGAGAGAGAGAGAGACAGCGTAAGCAGGGGAGGGTCAGAGAGAGAGGGAGTCACAGACTGAAACAGGCTCCAGGCTCTGAGCTGGCAGTCAGCACAGAGCCCTACGCGGGGCTCGAACCCACGAACCGCGAGATCATGACCTAAGCAAAAGTCGGACGCTTAACCGACTAAGCCACCCAGGCGCCCCTTAACACAAATATTTAATAGAAGCCCTCATTCAAAATAAGAAATAAAACATAGGAAAACAACCTCTAAGTTAAGAATATTTGGGGGGGGGTTGTTATGAAACTCTGATTAATAAGTATGATAAAATGGTTGAGTAAATAAATGTAGACCCCTGCTTCTGATATAACACCTCTGAGACAAATGGATCAGAGACGAGCACTTTGAAGAACAAGAATTTAGAGATGAATTTAGAGAGAAGACTGTCCCNTATGCACTCCCCAGAAAATGCGCAAAGCAATCCATTGAGTTAAAGGAAGAAATTCTCATTATGTTTTATGTGCATGTATATTTAGATATAAGATGGAAAGGAATTAGCTCTTTTGATATGTCATACCCTGTTAAACCTGGAATCCTCACCTGGTCCAGATACTTTTCTGCCATTTTTCATATTTGGGGTTATTGAGGGAACAGTGGGAGATAACAGTGGTAGTGCTTTTCTTTTCTTTGTTTTTTTGAAAGTAACTCTTTGTTAAGATAATGTAAAGTACACAAATCATAAGCATAACAGATTGGTGAATTTCTACAAAGTGAACACACCCAGATTGATAATGGAATATCACCGGCAGGTCAGAAACCTCTTTAGGTGCCTTGTTCATTTTTCCCCTCCTTTTTTCCCCTCCTTTGAAAGTATTTTCTTTTTTCAACTTTATTACCATAACTTAGTTTGGCCTGCTTTTGAATTTTATATACATGGAATCATGCAGTCCATACTCATTGTGACTAATTTCTTTTTCTCAACATTATGTTTGTGAGATTTCTTCCAAGTCATTCAAAAGACTTTGTTCACTTTAGTGACTGTGTATTACTCCATTGTATAAATATGTCATTTGTTTTCATGTATTGTAATTTATTCATTTATTGTAATGCTAATGGAAGTTTATGATATTTCCATTTGGGAAGTTTTAGAATGATGCTGTTCTAAACACTTTAGTGTCTTTTGGTGAATATATGTACTCATTTCTGGTAAGTGTATATCAAGAGATGAGATTACTCTTATAAGGCATGATATTTTGTTTTCCAAAGTGATTATTACAACTTCACTCCTGCCTACAGATCATGAGTATTCCAGTTGCTTCATATTCTTTTCAGAAATCATTGTTATTTTCTTTCATTTTAACCATTTTGGTGGATATGCAGCAATATACAACTGTAATTTTAAGTTTTGTTTCTGTGATTACAAATGAAATTGATAATCTCTTCATATATATGTGGGCTACTTGGGAACCATTTTTTAAAAATATCTTTTAGATCTTTTCCCCTTTAGATTATTTTTCTTACTTTTTAATCATTTCTTATGTATTCTTGATATGAAGTCTTTGTCAGTCTTTTTCCAGATAAATATATTATAAATACCTTCTCCCACTCTGTAACTTGCCTTTTTCACTTTCTTACTGGCATTTTTTGATAAACAGAAGTTCTTAATACTGGTCAAGTCCAATTTATCAATCTTTTCTTTTATAGTTAGTGCTTTCTGTATGTATCTGTTTAATAAATTTTTGTCTACTTTCGTGATGGTGAAGATATTCTCATGTTATCGTCTAAAATACTTATGGTTTTATTTTCAGATTTATACCTACTCGAAATTCATTTTATATATGGTCTTTTTTTCATGGGGCTATCTAGTAGACACAGCATCATTTACTGAAAGGATCATTCATGTTCCCAAGGTATTTTCTTTTTTGTGGATTTGCTTCCACGATTTTGAGATGCATTACAGTTTACATGTTCCCAATAAAAAGGATTTATGGATTCATTTTTTAAAGAGTAGGCTAGTGCAATATTTTATCATAAGATATAGATGATCAGGAAAATCTTTGGTATTTATAGAAGTTTACTATTTCATAGCAAAGACTTAAAGATGAATCAAATCAACTTATTTTACAAAAAAGATGAGTTCCAAATTTCTTTTTCTTTCTCCCTTTCTTTCCCTCCTTTCTTTCTTCCTTCCTTCTTTTCTTTTTTGTTTCTTTTCTTTCTCTCTCTTTCTTCCTAATTTCTTTCTTTCTTTCTTTCTTTCTTTCTTTCTTTCTTTCTTTCTTTCTTTCTTTCTTTCTTTCTTTCTTTCTTTCTTTCTTTCTTTCTTTCTTTCTGGTGTGTGTGTGTGTGATAATCACTGGCTGGCAGTGGTATACTCTAACAATAAAAACTTAAAATTTCCCTTCAAAATGAAGATGAATTTAAACAAAGAGCTGAGTAAGCAAATGCTCTTCAAGCAAAAGTACAGAGATAGCAAATGGATATGCATATTAAAAAAATACTTAATATTATATACTTTTTGCTGTTAAAAATGTCACAGATTTTAAAAATGTAAAAAAAACTTGGCAAGAGATTTTTCTAATCTGTTTAAAAATCTTGTAAGTGAAGTATTTTAGTCAATTTTGAACAGATTTATTACAAACACAAAAATATATCTATTGATTAAATTCAAGGATAACTGATTAGCATTAGGAAATACAAAACTTGCTACCTGAATTTTAGCAAAAGACTTTGCATAACGGATGGATAGGAGGGAAAAATAAGTACACTTATTTAGCAAGTTCAGTGAAGACTTATATATCTTTGTGAGATATCTTTATTAGCTATTTAAGGCAAGTTTCAAAATAAACTAAACTTAACCAGATCCTCTAATCTTTAGATGACAAAATGTTAAAACAAGATTTTAAAAAGCTAAGTGGCATTCAATCACATTGTTCTAAAAATGTCATCAATATAGTTTCTTAATGAAAGTGTATTAGTTTTCTATTGGTACACAACAAATTACCACAAATTTAATGGCTTCAAACAACACTCATGTGTTAGCACTCAGTTGTGTAGGTCAGAAGTCCAGTGCAGTGTGGCTGAGTTCTCACTTAAAGCATCACAAGGCTGATGTCAAGAGGTTGGTCAGACTGAGTTCTCATCTGGAGACTGGGGAAAAATTGCTTCCACATTCATTTTCTTGGAGGTGAGGGTTACTGCGTGGAGGTCCCTATTTCCTTGCTGGCTGTCACTTGGGGGCTGTACTGACTCCAGAGACAGTCTTCATTCCTTGTCATGTGGCTTATCCATTTAGAAGTTGATGATGATACCAAAAAATGTTCTCATGCTTTAATTCTCTCTGATTTCCTCTTTGACCAGCCCTCAGCTTTTAAAGGGAATACATGAGGGGCGCCTGGGTGGCTTAGTCGGTTAAGCGTCCGACTTTCGCTTGGGTCATGATCTCGCGGTTCGTGGGTTCGAGCCCCGCGTCGGGCTCTGTGCTGACTGCCAGCTCAGAGCCTGGAGCCTGTTTCAGTCTGTGACTCCCTCTCTCTGACCCTCCCCTGCTCACGCTGTCTCTCTCTCTCCTAGAAATAAATAAAAATATATATAAAAAAAAAAGGGAATACATGATTAGATCAGGTCCATGCAAATAATCTGCCTGTTATAAAGTCAACTGATTTGGTGCCTTAATTACATTTGCAAGATCCCAGCAATACTTCAATTAGTATTTATTTGAATGGAATAACTGGGAGCCACTGGTACACTAGGGGCTAGGAATTGGGGGGCTTAGAATTCTGCCTACCACAGGGACAAAAATGTTATGTGCATATTTTGATTATTACAGAATAGTGATTTTACTGTAAGACAAAAAATAAATTTTATGGGAAAAACATAAAATAGCTTATAAATTATTAACATTTCATATAGTACTCAAACATTGCTATCTCATCAATAAAACAGTGAGCAGTAATAATGGATTTAGTTATCTTTGATTTTTTTGTGCCAACTTTCAGTAACATAAAAACAAGAATTTTAGGGGTACCTGGGTGGCTCAGTCAGTTAAGGATCCACCTTTGGCTCAGGTCATGATCTTGCAGTTCACAAGATTAAGCCCCTTGTCTGGCTCTGGTCTGACAGCTTAGAGCTTGGAGCCTGCTTCAGATTCTATGTCTCCCTCTCTCTCTGCCCCTCCCCTGCTCATGTTCATGCTCACGCTCTGTCTCTCTCTCAAAAATAACTAAAAATTCTTTTAAAAACAAGAATTTAACACATTTTTAATTTTTTAATTAGGAAGATACATTTATCTAGAGGGGAATATTTGAATTAATAGTTTATTATTCTAATGTATAACTTTTACATGTTAACTATATAGTTTATGTGATGGCCTTATACACACCGTATATGGTATATAAGGATGAGCCTACCCTTTTCCCAATAAATAAGTCTTTCTTTTTTTGTTGTTAAGATTAAGTGATTCAGGTGCTTACTAATACTTGCATTGTGGGGCTGTCATAGAGAACCAAGACAATTTGTTCATCGGTAGTCCTTCATTCCCCTACTCACAGAGTTTTTGGGCCTGCCAAATTACAGATAAGGTATATAAGGAACAATCCTATAGCAACTCCTAGTCACTCTCTTCTGTTATACCACCAAATCTCCCTATTCTGGACTGTAGAATAAATAAAATTCTCCTGGTACAAACTAGTTTTCCAACTAATTTCCCACCCTTTATATTTAACAATCCCAATGTTCTCATGGTTTAGAGGATTTGCACAAGGTCTTTGTACAAGGACAATTTAGTTAAAATAATTTCTGCAAGCTTATTGTACTGATCATTTTAGCCTCTGAGAAGATTTCATATGATGAAAAAGAGAAGTTTCTTTTGCCCACTAAAGTTCGATTGGTATTATCTCAAGCATTGTAATGAAGTGATGTGAATATATTAGGCAGTGAGAGATAATTTGAGGCACGGTTTCTGCCACAAATTTGCCTGAGGTAGCTTCCCTAAACTAGTATTTTCCTCCCCAATAAGCTATCAGCAGGAACAACAATTGGGATTTGTATGGATGGGTTCTTTATATGTTCTTCACCACATTTAACGAACTCATTCATACAACATCAAATCTTAACTGCACAGCATTCAAGGTAACATGACATTTATTCAATGATAGTCCTATGTTCTTTATGTGAGACATTGAAGTTGTGGTTTTGGGTGAGCCAGACTTCTAAAAATAATTAACATGACATAAGATGAGTAACGAGGAAAAGCATATGGAGGCCGAGGACTGGATCAGGGACACATGGTCGCCAGAAAGTTCAATAGCTTGGCCACTGCCTCCAAGACATACTGATAATTCAAATTAGTGACTATCAGATGGCATTGTTTTCCAGTCTGGTCAGAAAACCTGATTGCTGAGTACTCTAGGCACAGCTAATCCACAGCTAAACCTCTGATGTATTTTTTTCAGCAGCTCCCTAGAATCTTGCAAAATATTGGTTGTTTTTTATTTACTCTAGGACTCCAAGTAGAGTTGGACTCAAACTAGAACCTGTACATCCACTGTCCATTACATTAATGATAATGCCTCAACCACGTTAAAAGACTTCTCATCTTCAAATAGAGTATTTCTTACTTGGTTGTACTAAGTGTTCCTATTTAAATAGAGTATTTCTCACTTGGTTGTACTAAGTGTACTATTTAACTAAATCACGTCTCTGAATGAAGGTAATTTCTAATCTTGATTGCATTTTCAAACAGTAATTACCTGGGGAAGAGAAAGGAAATGACACCAACAACAAAGACCTTATATTTGTCCTAATGGTGACATGGTGAGAAGCTGAGAGCTATTTAAACTTGATACCCATTGTGAATTCACGGAAGGAGACTGAAGATTAATAAAAGGGTCTCTAAATCATGGAACTATTTGAAGCTTCCATGAGCAAGTACAGATATCTATGCTCTCCTGTTACCTAGAAGGGGATGGGAATGTACGTTTGATATAACTATGTGTTATTTCCCAAATTGGACATTATCATTCCCTAAGACTCTGCGAATCCAAGAAAAATATGCTACATATGCATATATAACATATGTAAAGAATAAACAAGTAGATTTCCTTTTCTCAAGGGCACGGTCAAACCTTGCTATACATGAGGACTGAATGAACTCAGAAAGCATTTAAAGTTTATTGTGTCTTAAGTCCAAGAAAGAAAACAAGAAAAAACATGTTTGTATTACTAAACTGTTTTCCATTTTTGCTAGCCAGAATATTGGGATATGCCACTCCCAAATGTTGCAATAATGGCTTACATTTTAATGTGTACCTGGACAATGTAGAAAAAAAGGGAAAAAAGGAAAATCATACTGTACACCAGCACTATTCATTAGAATTTCCTGAGATGTTGGAAATGTTCTAAACCTGCACTGTCGAATATGGTAGCCCCTGGTAAGATGCAGCTGTTGCGCATTTGAAATATGGCTCATGTGACTAAGGAACATTTTAAGTTTATTTAATCATAACTAATTTAAATTTATGTTGAAATAGTCATACATGGTTAGTGGCTGCCATATTAGACAGTAGAGCTATAGACACAAAAATAGCAAGTTCGTTTCCGAAGAGAGACGTACTCAAAGATACCAAGAATTTTAAACTCTTATTTTCTTTTCTAATTCCTGGTAGAGAACTAATCCTTGCATTGCAGTTTCACTATGGTCCTTCAATTTATTCTAGTTAATGATTAATAATACCTAGACTGTACTTCCTTAATAGAGTATAAAAGCTCCCAGAGAGAAATAATATGATCTTAAAATGTAACTCTAATGTACTGTAACCCACCTTAGACATTTAAATATTTATTACAACAATTTGCTTAGGAAGAGCATAATGTATGCCTTTAACATATAATTTAGGCCAGCAAAATATCTAAATGTGCATATTATAAAAATGGAGCAATGATTTCGGGCACAGACTGAAGTCTTTATGAAGTCCGTGTGTGTGTGTGTGTGTGTGGTTATTAACTATGTAACTCAAGCAGCAGACACTTTCCAGAGTACCCCAGATTTTGTCTTTTGTCTAGTTTTGGCAAAACTCTATGACTGTATGACTATATTGGTACTTAAAGTGACCACTAAAAAAAAAGAGCCTTACAACAACCTCAGACTTCTGAAGTAATCTTGAACAAATCACTAAAATACTATAAGTTAAGTTCATAAAACAAATAGTGGTCATAAAGTTTATTTATTATAGTTCAGATTATAATGTGTAACCTCATCTATTAAGGATCATCTTTCTATAGTACAGTTGTCAGTAAAAAGGGTATATTTCATAAATTTCTTGAGTTAAACCAAGCAGCAATTGCTTCCCCACACAGCCCTCTGTTCCTTACCACGCTGAGCACTGCCTGGGGCTACTACTTCCTTTCCTGCAATTATCCCCCAGAACACCAGTGCCACCATCATCCTATTATCATATTGTGATTGTCTTATAGGGGAAGGCCCACTTATCTTTACTGCCCTCTCCCATAATTTCTCATAACTCTACCAAGAACAACAGGTTGCAGACTCCCTGAAGGTTTCATAATAACCAGCGGGAATTGTAATCTGGAATAATGTTATGGGGATGGATAAGAAACCTAAGACTGGATGCTGACGTTCAAGAAAAAGCTTTATAACCTCTAAAAGATCCCACACGGGATGACTGTCTTGTTAGTCTTCTAACAACTCTTCTTTCCATCTGGAGTACAATCCTCATCTCATCCCCTCAGAGAGATGGTGACCCCTTTAAACCTTCACCTCTAAACTCAAGGCTGTCTCAGGCTATGAAGTCTGTTTTCTCCCCAAAACAGACAACCCCAAGGTTCTAATCACCCACAAGATCACATTTTTTCCCCAAATCCGAGATACTCAGAATAGTCCAGGGTGGCTTTTTTAGGCCAAATCAGAGTCTCTGTGAAACCCGCTCAAGCATGGCTGATCATCCTTGGGGTAGATCAACTTCTTTCACTGGATTTTCTTTCTCCTCTTGCTAGTTCCTCAAGTGAAAATGAAAAACAAATCTCTGTATTTGACCATATTTTTCTCTTTTTTTCCCACAAATAGTTTATTGTCAAATTAGTTTCCACATAACACCCAGNAAGTTCTCTGCTATGATTTGTTCCAGGACTTCTTCAGCACCTTTCCCTCTCTCTTCCTCTTTTGGGATTCCTATGATATGGATATTGTTGCATTTGACCGTATCACTGAGCTCTCGAATTCTTTCATGTTCCTGGATATTTGTCTCTTTTTTGTCAGCTTCTTGTTATTCTATAATGGTGTCTTCTAAATCACTTATTCTCCTTTCTGCCTCTTCAATCCGTGCATTGGAGGCCTCTAATTTATTATGTATCTCATTTATTGCATTTTTTAATTCTTCATGCCCATTTTTATTTTCCATTCTGTCCCCTATGTTTTTTTCAAGCCCAGCTATTAATTTTACCGTTATTATTCTAAAATCTTGTTCAGTTACACTCCTTATATCTGTTTTGCGCAGTTAATTAGCTGTCATTTCTTCTTGGAGTTTCTTTGGAGGAGAGCTCTTTCGTTTCATCATTTTAGTTAGCTTTCCGGCTCTTGTTGGTTTTATTTTTTTTTTTTAAATGTTTTATTTATTTCTAGGAGAGAGAGAGACAGCATGAGCAGGGGAGGGTCAGAGAGAGAGGGAGTCATGGACCGAAACAGTCTCTAGGCTCTGAGCTGGCAGTCAGCACAGAGCCCGACTGGGGCTCGAACCCATGAACCGTGAGATCGTGACCTAAGTGAAAGTCGGATGCTTAACCGACTAAGCTACCCAGGCACCCCTCTTGTTGGTTTTAAAGACCTGTTATGCTCTCTGTATCTATGAGCGCTGCTGTATCCAAGAAGACTCTTTGACTGTCCAGGGCCTATCCTTTCAGAGAGTGTTTTTTGAATGGTATCTCTTTGTCTCTCTTGTTGGGATCTTGGTTATTTTATTTTCCTACTCGTAGTGCTATTTGGGATTCTCCACCTTGTGTACTCTGGCTTGTTTCTTGAGGTAGCCGTTAGAAGGCTTTCTCAGTGGATTCTGCATCCTTTTTCTCCCCATCTCTCAGGTCTTGTAAGGTTTCCAATGGCTTCATATCTTTTCCGTGAGATGTATGGGCGCGAGTGCAAGTACGGAGCTCCTTATTTCTCCGCCATCTTGCCCCTCCCCCGACCATATTTTTCTGATAGTTCTATGGCTTGGTCTTCTGAAATCTCCTGGCAATCCTTAAATCCATTCAAATTTACAGCAAGAGAGTAGAAAAAAGCCATGGGCTAACAAAGAAACAAAAAGTCTGACAGCAATAACAAGTGCCAGGTCATAAGAGAAAATGGCATGGGAACAATTAGAATAACACAGATTTCTGGCAGAATTTTTGGTAAAAAAGCAAGCCATGCTTTATACATAGTATTAAGTCAAGGAAGGGGGAGGGGAAAAAAGAAACGGTTCCATACTGTAGTCCACCAGTGTTGTAAAATGATTGTCTTAAGTGATTAAGAAAAGGCTCAATCCATTTAATATGTTGTCTTTATTAAGCAAGGAAGGATACAATAAGCTTTATGAGGACACACATACACACACATAATATTCTTACCTATTACCTAAATTCTGCATAATTTGATTATATCTTTTTTAAATGTACATTTAAGTTGATTTTAATATTTTGTATAGTTTTTAACTTTTAATTTTGAAATAATATCAGATTAATCAAATTTACAAAGCCTCCATAAATTTTAACATCTTACATAACCATAGTACAATAATACTAACTAGGAAATTAAATCAATATAATACTAATAACCCATCAAGAATTTCACTCAAATATTTCCAAATTGAATTTAAATTTGGATTTGAATTAGTGGAATTCCACAAATGCCTTTTTTACTGATTCATACATAAATCTGAAATCACTCATTGTGTTTAGTTGTCATGTATTAATTTGGTTTCTAAATTAATTTATGTGATTATATCAAAATATTATCTGAGTAACTTCTGAACTAGTTAGAGTGTTCTTTTTCCTTCTGTGTATCATGCTGATATTTAATTGTGGTGTATAACAAATGACCCTTTTAAGCTTTAAGATTCACTTATTTTTTTTGAAATATGTCTGTTAAATTACTATTTAGTAATTACCAAACATTTACTTAAATAGTTAAGTTACTAAATTGCTATTGGCAATTAGTACTTTTTTGCTAGTTTAGTATATTTCTATCAACTTGCTTTTACCTGAACTCTGTAGTGGAATCCTCCAGTTCTGAATTTCAGTGACAGAACAATCCTATCCGATCCCTTGTTATTCTCTCAGCATGCTCTGAATTAGACACATAATTGAAATGAAAAGCAGCTCTTGGCTGCGAAGTATTCTGATATGTCAAGGAGCAGACTACTAGTCATATCTTAATCTTGTTAGTAAATACATGGAAATTACTTAGCTTTCCTGTACCGCAGTTTCTTCAGCTGGAAAAATGGGAAATTTTTCTCCCTTAATTTCAATGCTGATATGAAAATGTATATGAAAGAACTGTATTTGAAACTGACAAAAAGCAGATCATTACAAAAAACACTTTCAATGATTACAGGATAGTTCTTACCTAAAGAAAAAATAAGTCTTCTCCATCCTTATCCTATCCAACTTTTCTCATAATAGAAATAAGTCAAAATATGGCTTCAGAATCCCAATTGGTGACTTAGAACTTATTCTTTTATAGCAATACTGCAACAACTGATATGGCAGTAGATTATCAAGATTATCTAACCCACATAAACTTCTAATGGAAAAAAATTGCCCACCTACACTGGACAGTGAATTTCCCTAATGCTGCATTTTTTGTATGTGCTTAAAGTGGGGGCATAGCAATACTCTTGAAGGACAGGAAATTACTATTTGATGATAATTCTGTCACTTTATATAGTAATAAATTCAACATTTTTTATTGAGGGCCAGATACTTCTAAATGCTGTGAGGGTTACTATTATGAGTGAAGAAAGATATATTGATGTAAAACTTATAATAGAAAAATGTAAAATGGGATGAATTATTAATTCTGCTTGAGGGTATTTAAGAAGATTTTGCATTTGAGGCAATAAGAGATCTAAGTCTTGAAGACTGAGTTGGATTTTAAAAGAACAATGAACAGAGGATTTCTACTTATATATAACAGAAGTATATAGACCTACATAGAATATAGATTATATATTCTAGTTGCATATATATTGTTACTGAAACTGTAACAATACTGTAATATTATATATACTATTTCTTCTAGTTATGTAGGTATGTATATGTGTGTATACATATATATGTATATATATGTATATATGTGAAATAAATAGCATGTTTGTGAAATCATTAGAGATTCAGTGGGCTTGGAAATTCAGCAGACTTATAGAGAAAACTTGTGGGAGACAGACTGGAAAAGTGGACTGAAGGAGAAGAGTTTGTAGAAGTATTCATCTGAGTGCCATATTTATTTTGGACCTTATTTTATGAGAACTATCATCACTTCTTGATTATGAGAGCAAGATTTTTGTGTGCAAAGTCATTTTATTTTTGCAATACAGTCAATGCCTGACTGAGTGAGGCCAGGGAGAGGTACAATCATCTGCGAGCAGATAGAGACTGAGCTGATGGCCCCTGGTTAGTAAGGTAAGGTGAAGATATGATTAAAGTTGTTACAGGAAATGATCAGTAGAATTTGTTGGCATATTGTACATAAGATAAAAGAGAAAAAATAATCAAAGATGACTCTGATGCCTGATATATTAGATAACTGAAGTAAATGGCAGTATCATTTAGTGGTATGCAAAATCCAGAGGGAGAAACACATTGTCAAGAATTGTTGTGTTGTGTTCAGGTATATATATCTAGCATGGAGTTTGATGTTTAAAAGTGAAATTGTTCTGGGTATTGGGAAAAGTCTATGTTGTGTCTCTGTGATTGAGTTTCTGGAGAATGGTAGTGATACAGTTTTGAGAAGAAAAGTTCAGAGTGTCAAATGGGTCATAAATATAGAGTTCATGAATTTATTTATAAGGTGATAGTAGGAGATAGGCTGGAAACTTTCACCTACGCAATGATTTTTGAAATTTCTACCTGACTCATATCCTCTAAGTTCCTATTTCTCAAAGCATGGCCAGTAGGACAGAAAGTACCAGTGATTTGAAACTTATTCAAGATACAACATAGTAGACCCCACCCATTACTAATAAATCAGAAATGCTGGGCATTTGGAGGCCAGAATCTGTTTTAATAATCCCACAATGTGATTTTGATTCACACTAAAGGATTTCAACTTTGATTGCACAATGGGACCATCTGGGGATCTATAAAATGTTCTGATGCCTTGGACCACCTTTAGTGATTCTGATATAGCCAGGTGTAAGCCGTGGGCCAAGGGCTGGGGATTTTGAAAGTCTCTCAGGTGATTCTAATGTTCAGCTTGAGCTAAAAACTATTTTTCTAGAGTAACAATAAATAAATACCAAGAGAAATGTTTCTCACACTTTAAAAGTGCAAACCAATCATCTTCAAAATGCAGATTCTAATACAGTGGGTCTGAGTGCCACCTGTGAGTACATTTCTAGTCAGCTTTTCTGTGAGCTTGAACACAGACCACAGTTCAAAGAGCAAAGCTCTAGAGCACAGTCATCAGTCATGTATGATACATCTTCCACAGATATGATAAAACAAGGGATTATTAGCTGGAGATGATTTGTCTGGTATCAAATTGGTTGCTCAAGAAAAGAGATCAAAGGCAAGAGTAGGAACCAATCAATTTATAAAAATATTTAATTTTGAAATTATTTTTAGATCAAGTTGCCCAAAAACACAAGTGCTTCTTTTAAAGACTAATCCTTTAAATTAAAATACTGGACAAAGCTAACCTGAAGGAGTCAAAGTTAAATTTTTGCATGTAGGCTTCAAGAGAATCATTGGATTATCTTATTTCTATTTATTTACTTACTTATTTATTTATTTATTTTAGTTTAGTTTAGCGAGAAAGAGAGCATGTGTGGGGGGAGGGGAGAGGAAGAGGAAGATAGGGAATCTCAAGCAGGCTCCACACCCAGGGCCGGGCTCCATCTCACAACCATGAGATCATTACCTGAGCCGAAATAAGGAATCGGACACTTCACAGACTGCGCCACCTCAGTGCCCCTGGATTATCTTATTTCTGTCATGTTTTTCTGGAAAGGAAAAGGGTGTAAGTTTCTATTAACTATTATTCTGGAATAAAAGCCCTACATGGGCTCATACCAATCCACTCACATGTCAATGGGAAAGTAATTTCCATTAGTGTGTCCTCACTATTAGTAAAAGTCAACCTCTAAGTTTGAAATTTTAGAACCATGGGGGAAAGGATCCCAAAAGGGAATTACATAGTCTTCCTTTTGTTGTTTTTGCCATTTTTAAAAGAAATATGCCTTTATGGATTTAAAGAACATTCAGTTTAATATGTGGTTGAGGAAACGAATTAGCTGCCCCCTTTTACTAATGACAGTAGTCAAATCATTACTTGTCTAACTGGGCTCAGCAATGTCCTGATTAGCAAAGAGTCAGTCTGAGCCTGAGGTGACAGCTTACCCTTGGCTCTTGAATTCTAGCTGCTTCCTCATTAATCAAAAGTAAAAATAATCACATATGTTAGAATGATTAAATAAGACCTCTGCTTTCCATAGAATATTTAGGCTTCAGGTATTAGAAGAAATGATTCTAAGAAATTGGAAGAAACATTTTTTTCATGTAAATTGCATTCTAGAGTTTTTCACTGATTTAGTGAATGAATAAACTGATCTTGGGTGGGAAAAATAGGAGAGATTTATTAATAGCAGTTAGTCAATATTAAAGGGAAATGGGTCAGAATGGAGTCAGATACCATACATTCCTACTATGAGTTAACCCCCATATTCTATTTTTCCAAGGAGAAGTTTCAAAAAGATTTTTAAAATTATATATATAGAATGATTAAATACCAACTTTTAATAGTTTGTTAAATAAGTTATGAAATATATTCAAAATCACATTATATAATTATCTTTTAATATAGAAATAAACTTTTTCACATTTCTTGAAAATATTTTAGTCAAGCTTTCCATATGCGTCTTCTGAAAGTCTCATCATCATTAGAGTTCTTGTTGAATCCTCTAATGCATTTGTTGAGAGCACATTATTTTATTGGTCCACATTTTTTTAGATAAGATATCTTTTGGAACTGTATATGATGTTCTCACTGGAAAACTTATCCTCAAAGTATGCAATCACAAAATACGAGTACATTTGGTTTTTATATTGTCCTATGTGTATATGCATTCATGATTTCTCCAACACAACCACTTCCTGCTTTGCTTTTTAAGTAAATTTTACAAGGTTTATTTACAATCAAATCCTTGCAATTGTAAAGTCATACACATAGAGTAATGAAGAAATCTGTATCAAAGTTTTTTCTTGCTTTCTCACCAATTAATTAATCACTTCATACTAGTGCTGACTTATGTGGTTTCAGACTAATGTGCCTTTTTTCCTAAATAGTACTTGATCAATCAGAATTTAGGGAACTGAGATAGGACCAGCAATAAGTAGACTTTGTGAGACTTGGATATAAAGTGACTATACTCTGTTATCTGAGGGTTAATATTTTAGGAGGAAAAAACCCTCTGTCTTATATTTGAACATACCCAGAAACAATGATATTTAGTTCATAGTAATTTTTTGAAAGTGAATTTGTACTAATTATCATTACTTCTGAATCCCACATTCGATTTTATTTTTATTTGTGTCTTAAACTGATTATAATTAATAAAATATTATAACAGACAATTTAGTAAATTCTCCAGAGGTGTTTATATATTATATAAAACGTGAAATACACACTATACACTTTCTTTTACAAGGTGGAGGTCTCTGTGGGACATATTTCTCCTTTTCCTAAAAGATCATTTGGCTGGGAGAAACAAATTACTTGCGTTGGTATTTGGAAGCAAAATTCATTCAGTACTATTTTAATCTTAGGGATTTTCTCTTTAAATTTAGTGACTTCTAAATTTGACCCCACTTAGAAAAGTTGTGCTTATCTGTACATTAGCCACCTTTTGTGAATGGCAGCAATGAAATTGCAGCCACTTTCCACAATGCACTTTTTTTTATTGTTGTGGGATTAATTTGAAGGTTGTTCTCTGCTGGACTCTGCTGGGTTCAGCCCAGGTCCACGAGTCCTGTCACTCCTGGATCATTTCTGAATGAGGAGCCACTATCTGTGACATGATGTTCTCATGGCAAAGAACAGCTTCTCAGGTGGGAGAGAGCCAATCCAGGCAAAGAATTCAAAACTTCTACTTGGGGGTGCCTGGGTGGCTGTGGGTCAGTTGGTTGAGCTCAGACTCTTGATCTCAGCTATGGTCTTGATCTCAGGATCCTGAGTTCAAGCCCTGTGTTGGGCTCTGTACTGGACATTAAGCCTACTTAAAACAAATGAACAAAGAAAAACAGTAAAAAAATAAAATAAAACTTCTACTTGAACGAATGTATATCACATCCCCTCACACTCCATTGACCAAAGCAAGTCTTACCACTAAGCCAATGTCAGTATGGCAAGAGGGTGTACTCCCTGCCAATGGGGAAGCATGAGAAAGGTGAGGAGGAGACAAATAGTTGTGAGCAAATAATACAATCTATGACTGATAATCACTTTGGTGACTGTCTTGTAATTTGTAATGCTTGCTTAATCATCATTAGAACTAGGATCAATGTCAGCAAGTGTGAAGGGCACATACTGCTTTTAGTTACCTACAATGGCCATGAAATTAGATGAAGATCAATCATGTGAAAGTTGAGGGAAGCTATTCAATATGTTTTCTAATGTACTTTTAGTTTCTAATGATGCTAATAATAAGTTCCATAATGCTTTTTAAACTTCTCAGAATAATTTTTATTTTAAATCCTATTTGGGAATTTTTGCCTCTCTGTACCATTCCTGTCAGGGCAGCATCCAAGTCTGATTCTGTTCCAGCTCTTCTAGAGATTCTAGGAGATATTTAATTTCCTTTAGTATTTCTGCTAAACTAGCTAGACTAAACTCTTTTCTATATATATCTTATGGAGTGGATATGTATCCTCAAGAAGTTAATATAGAAGAAGGTACCTAGCATATGGTTTGCATTTTAAAAAGTCACATCCCTTCTCAGTCCTATTTCATTTTGAAAATGTTGAAATATTTGTTTATTTAAGAAATACTCTATTGTTGATTTTTTTTTTTGTCATGATACTGTCGATTCTTAAGAAATGCTTACCCTAATTTTTCATATTTGTCTCTGAAAGCCTGGGGGTGGTAATGGACATAAGACAAAAAGCAATTTTTCCAGCATTTTCTGAAGATGCTTCTAAACCAATCATATGTCCCAGACTATCAGAAGCAATTCCAATTTAAAATAAGCTGTTTCACTGTCCGTATAAGTTTGCTTTTATTTTTTTAGGTTTTCCCATAAGTATGCTTTTAGATATGACATCCACGTTTCATGTTTTGGTTCACAAAAACACGTTATCCTTGGAACGTTTGGTTAGTGAACATGTGGAGATTCAGGAAGTGTCATATGAGGAAGGGGTATGGAAGCGCTGAAACTTTTCCCTTTACAATGCCCTACGTATCTCTTTCACGTGGCTGTTCTGGAGTTATATCCTTTTATGATAAACTGGTAATCCAGTTTTAAGTCCTGTTCCCAGACAATGTGACTTTTTACACAAGTCAACAGAAGAATTATAAGGGAATTCAGAAAGCACAGTTCACAACGATTAAAAATTTGTCACCAACACAGACTTTGAAAAAATTAGGGCTCTTACATCTCGTTGGATCACCCTTTCATGAAACATATATGCATGGATTTTTCATGGATGTAAGACTCTGTCTCAGGTAAAATTGATGGGAAAGCCATTTGCTTATGAAGAATATAGGAAAGATAAGATCTGACGGAAGACAGACCATGTAAACAGAGTCCAATTAAAGAAATGGCCAAAAGTTAACAAAGAGCTCACACTTGACTGAGAGGGGAGGAAGAGAAGCAAAATCTACATGAGAAAAGAAAAGCAAGAGCCTTTCTAATATTCTCGTCAATGATTGGCTTAAAGTTCTTTGAGAACACTGACTTCAAAGTAGACAAAAAGAGTAAATTGAAGCTTTTGAATCCAGTTGTTTAAAAAATTAGTAAAGGGGGTACCTGGGTGGCTCAGTCGGTTGGGCAGCCGACTTCAGCTCAGGTCATGATCTCATGGCTCCTAGGTTCAAGCCCCGTGTCGGGCTCTGTGCTGACAGCCAGCTCAGAGCCTGGAGCCTGTTTCAGATTCTGTGTCTTCCTCTCTCCCTCTCTGACCCTCCTCTTCTCACACACACACACTCTCTCTCTCTCAGAAGTAAATAAAATGTTTTTAAAAATTAAATAAAAAATTAGTGGAGAAGGAAGAAGACTCTTGGAGCAATATATGTATTTTATGAAAAAGAACAGGTGGGAGAACTGAAAGGAAAACTGAATGATGCAGAAAATTCTAAGAATTCAGGTGACAAAAAGACTGGGTTGAAGAGGTCAGGAAACAACACAGCCCTTTCCACCAGGAGGAGAAAGCAGCAGGGACTCACGGAGAACCAGCAGACAGTCCTCAAGCCCATGTTTTATGATGTCAAAACAGGAGAACTCAGAAGCTTCAAAGATTCTGTCACAAAGCAGAAGCTGATGAATAAAAACCCTTGAAGATCATTTGAAACTTGAGGCAAAAAAAAAAAAAAAAAAAGGACATTTAGTGTATCCGAAATCCGAAGCCAGGGCTGGCCGCAAACAATTGACATTCACGTTAAAATGTTCTGAACAGCTGAATCAACAGGAGGCTGAGAAGCCGCACCACGAGACGGAAACATTTTGTCATTCAGCAGTCACCTGAAGTCAAGACACAGGAGAGGACTGCTGTTTCACTGAATTTGGAAACAATCCTAATTCTGATTTGGAAGAAGCACTTGTACTCCAAACTGGTCAGCATTAGAGTACCTTAAGCACAGATAGGAGAATGCACATTTTAAAAGTTTTATGTAGGGGCGCCTGGGGGGCTCAGTCGGTTAAGCGTCCTACTTCGGCTCAGGTAATGATCTTACAGTTTGTGAGTTCAAGCCCTGCATCGGGCTTTGTGCTGACAACTAGGAGCCTGGAGCCTGCTTCAGATTCTGTGTCTCCCTCTCTCTCTGCCCCTCCCCTGCTTGTGGTCTGTCTCTTTCTCTCTCTCAAAAATAAATAAACATTAAAAAAAGTTTTATGTAATTTTTTTTAAGAGAGAGGGCGCAAGTCAGCGAGGGGCAAAGAAAAGAGAGAGAGAGAGAGAGAGAGAAAGAGTGAGAAAAGCTGGGTTTACCTGGGGCTCATGTGTTTTCCTGAAGGAGGTCTGGAGCTTACCCAAAGCAGGGCACTGGCTCACCTGATATAGGACTCTAACTCAACAATTGTGAAATCATAACCTGAGCCTAAGTCAGATGCTTAATGACTAAGCCACCCAGCCACCCTATGTAAATTCTTGATACATCCACACAGGTAAAGGTTTGATAACTTGTCCCTTTAGGAGTAGGACTTTGAAACT
Organism: Crocuta crocuta; assembly: GCF_008692635.1. Lineage (NCBI taxonomy): Eukaryota > Metazoa > Chordata > Mammalia > Carnivora > Hyaenidae > Crocuta > Crocuta crocuta. Next base: position 3,615,716 of record NW_027528617.1, read on the forward strand.
GGGCCCGCAGCAACTGGTCAGTACGTGGCCCCAGGGTGCTTTTCAAACATTGTTACTTCTCATAAGCCTTGTCCTTTCCCCCTGATTTTAATCAGGTAAACCAGATTGTTGCCTTTTAATATTGTGAAATGTGTACCATAAAACAAAAGGTTATGCTAAAAATGAAGATTGATCTTAACCTGGGAACTTTTGTTTTCTTATAATACCTGCTGCCATGTATGATTAAACCATTCAGAAATACCATTCCTGTTTTATATAATGTGTATGTATTGCCATGTTTGTATTTATAAATATATGTTGATAGGTTTGTTACTTGTGTGTGCTTGGGATNAGTGCTTTGTGTTAACACAAAAAGTAAATTGTGTTAAATAAATGACTAGGTATTCTTTTAACTTTTCAAAAAATTAAATACAGATTTTTATCTGTTTCTTAAGTTTAATTAAAGACAGCTGGCTGGAGAAGACATTATAAAAACCCTTCATTTGAACAACAATAATACACTATCCTTAAGTATCACTGCTTCAGTTGATTTAATTTCAAAATCTGTCACCCGGTCAATTATATGGATAGATTTGGCACTTGGCTTATTTCATTGACTTTATTTATATCATTCCTGAAGGTGAATGTTGAAGAGGGCCATGGACACAAATATGGAAGAATTATTACACAGCCAGGCTATCTGTCCTCTCTGGGAGAGCCTCCAGACTAAGTGGGTTGTGTTAATTCAATGACCCAGGTTGGCTACGTGGAAGGGAAGGGAAGTAGGGAGAAATGACAGGAAAATAGGATCTACAGGGACTCTGGTCCTCAGGAATTCTCTTTAATGTGCAAGTAATAGTCATTTATTCTTACAGGTAAAAACTTGGGCACCTGGGTGGCTAAGTCAGTTGAACATCCGACTCTTGATCTCAGCTTAGGTCATGACTCTCACTCAGTTTGTGAGACCTAGCACCTCAGGCTCTGTGCTGACAGTGTGGAACCTGCTTGGGATTCTCTCCCCCTCTCTTTCTTCCCCTCTCCTCAAGCACATGCTGTCTCTAAATTTAAAAAAAAAAAAAGCATTAAAAACTCAGTCATTTTATTTAATATTACATATTTTGGAAGATGCATTTTAATTAAAAAAGAAAGATCACTAGAAACACACCCTGTTAGTGTTTTGGGCTACATATTTTGAGACTTTTTTCTTTTCTTTTTTTTTTTAACATTTATTTTTGAGAGAGACAGAGACAGAGTGCAAGTGGGGGAGGGGGAGAGAGACAGAGACACAGAATCTGAAGCAAGTTCCAGGGTCCGAGTTGTCAGCACAGAGCCCAATGCAGGGCTTGAACTCATGATCTACAAGATTATGACTTGAGCCAAAGTCAGGCACTTAACGAACTGAGCCACCGAGGCACCCTGAGACTTTTTTCTATTAATACACATTTATTTTCTTTAATAATGATTTCATAAATCACATATTAGTTATTATTTTGTTTTGTTACCTAAGACTCTAAATATATTTCCCCAGTCTATAATAGATTCTATTATATCATTTGGATGATTGCACATAGTATTTTACCATATAAAGATGACACAATTCTTTAAACCAGTTAATGTGTTTATTTTACTCTTTTATTTCATTTTTCAGGCATAAGAGCTTTTGAGACAAGCATGTTTATAGATCTACCTTGAGCAAATGCATAATTATTTCTTAGAATAAATTTCTGTAAGTGTAAATCCTAGATCAAAGAGCATATCTTTTAAAATTGAAAAGTTTTAAGACCATATTATGGAATTTTTCTCTAGAAAATTTGTATCAATTTACATTTAATTCAGCAGCAGTTCATGAGGGGATCTGTCTTCCCACTCCTTCACTGATAATGGATATTATCATTCTTTGTAATCTTGACCAACATGAGAGCCAGTTAATAATGATCTTAATTTTTTTTTTAGAAATATTTCCAATACACTTATTTCCATTTTGTGGCCAAGAATCTGTGGAAGAACGTAAAATATCATGGGCTCTTCTACCCGTTCAGCAGCCTGAGCAGAGGGAGTTGAAGACCAGTCTTTGGCAACAGGTTGAGTAGGGAACTACTCGATAGACACAAAGGGAACCTGCGCACCTTCAGATTAGTGTGAGACTTCAGGCTGAATTAGCAGTAAATTTCAGAGGAGCTGGAGCAATCCATTCAACCTGAAATTCCTTCTTGGTTACAGCCTTTTCAGTTCCCGCCTGATCTTCCTTTTCACTCTCTTCAGGATGTCTGTAAGTAGAGAGCAGGCATAACCTCCCATGGATGTTCAGGGAAGAGGGTGTCACACAACTTCCTGAGCCAGCATATATCAGACCTGAAGAATGAGTTCCCATGTTGTTGCATGGGATGGCAATGTTCTCATAGTGCTGAGCAAAGTCTGTGTTACAGAGAGCGATGGCAGGCAGATTAACACAGCAGGCCCCTGTGAAAGGCTGTTGGTGAGCCCTAGGATCAGTAACCACCAGAAGTCGCAGCCCTCAAAATGCTGCCTGGATCTGTTTCGGGAAGGTTCCAGGAGTGGAGTGGCCAGCAATGGGAGTGGCTCCAGAGACACAGAGAAGACTTCGGGGCATCTCACCAGCCAGTATTCCTGGAGAATATGGCACTGATATCAGCTGAGCTTTCAATGCTACAAGCTGCCAGCAGAATCTTCTCCCAGGTTCTCTTCAGGTTTATGATATAGATGCTCTCTCTTTTCCTTTATAGGTGTACTGTTCCATTTGGAAGTCAAGTCTGGTGCTATCTTCATGGTTTCCTGCTGCGAGGGATTTAAGGACTTCCTCCTTTTTCACTTGTGAGACATCAAACTTATGAAAGTTTCCCTTGATGACAGCAACCCAGAACACCATCGGGATCCGTCTCTGGGTAGTACAGAAAGGTAATGAGCTGTATTTTATTTTATTTTATTATTTTTAATTTTTAATATTTTGTTTCATTTTATTTTTAAAATTTTTAATATTTTATTTCATTTCATTTTATGACAGAGAATGCACGCATCTGCAGGTAAGCTAGTGCGGGAAGAGGGAGAGTGGGAATCCCAAGTAGGCCCACACCCAGCAGCACAGAGCCCAATGCGGGGCTGCAAACAGGCTGCAAATAAACTTTCTCACTTTGGGGCTTTCTTTTTAAACTTGTTTAACGGTATTTGACAAGAAGATTTTTATTTATGTATTTTATAATTTTGGGTCAAAATTTAACTGTTGAAAATAGATTTTCAGAAAAACTAACCTGGCAGGGATAGGCAGGGCTTGTTTAGAGAGGGAAAGCTCAATTAGGATATTAGTTCATAATCAAAAAATTAAATAAGGGTCTGCAGTTAGAAACCAGTGATGGAAAGAAAGCAATAAATAAACGCCAGATGCCTCTTTAAGGGAAACATGATGAGGATTGCTTGAATGTAGGATCTGAAGAGATCATAGATAAGTGCAAAATTTGAGACTGAGAAAAATATTCCCGTGGAGGTACCCAGGTGGCTCAGTCGGTTGGGCATCTGACTTCAGCTCAGGTCATGATCTCATGGTTTGTGGGTTTGAGCCATGCATCAGTCTCTGTGCTGACGGCTCGGAGCTTGGAGCCTGCTTCTGAATCTGTGTCTCCCTCTCTCTCTGCCTCTCCCCTGCTCATGCTCTGTCTCTCTCTATATCAAAAATAAATTTAAATGTTTTTTAAATGTTCCCATGCTAGAAATATAAACATTGACATGCTGTACCTTTGAGTCTCAACGTTTGTTTTTTTTTTTTAGTTTTAAATGAATTGATTTTAAGGTAATAACAATCTACAAAATGAACGCTGAAGAGTTCTTAGAATTTTTTTTCTACTACATCCTTGATGAGCGTTTTGAAATAACCACTGTTATTTTGTTCTGTTCCATTATTTAACCAGTTTCTGTGTTGTCAGCTAGTAGCCACTAGGTAAAGAGGATTTTCTCAGTCTTCCACCTTCCTACTATGATTATTTTAATCCTCCTCTTCCATGTTGATCAGGGCCCTGGGTGAATGGTTGCAGTTATCTGCCGTGACATGACACCCTGGTATCCAATCTACTTCTGTCTCTGCCGCTGTGTTTCAGAGTTACCCACTACTATAGCTAAACTAAAGTTTAGTATATATGTGGTCTTGGGCAATGGCAAATGGCTTGCTTCATTAGGGGCCTGGAAAGAGAAATATTAAAAGATCTTGAGGGAGGTTGAAGGAGGTCTGGGGTAGAGATGTGTTGATAGACATATGAGAATGGGCATGAACAGTGGAGAACAAAAAGTAGCACTGATGTGTTGCTATCTCTGGGTATATGAATGTGACACCATATTTATTGAAGGTTGTCATAGGAATTTCATAGAGGGATTTCTCTAACAATACCTTATCCACAATTCCAAAAATACTCCATTGTATCTTTGTGCCTCCTTTGTCATAAATCAGTTGACCATATAGGCATCGGTTTACTTAGAGGCTCTCTATTCTGCTTCAGTTTTAACTATTACTAATAAAGCCAATAAATTAAGGATCTCAAATGATACATGATTTTCCAACACTGTAAGATTTGATTGGTGAGAGGAGTACCAACAATACTAAGAATTTAGGTGATGGCTTTCTTCTGCGGACTGGGGTAGGAGAGGGTGCTATAGGCCTTAACTCACTAGTAACAATAAAAATGAATATCCCTAAAAGAATAGAGGCCAGTAGCATTGGCTAGCCGTCAGAAGCCTGGTGCATGCAACTGATTATAATGACCCTCATGTCATCTGCCACTGTTGTACCAGTGCCTCTTCCTCTGCTCACATCTATGGCTGCAACAAAGATCCCTTATATCTAGTGATGGAAAGGTTTGGGTTCTTGAATGGGTCTGCTTGGTATGTAGATACAAGACAGAAATAGATGACAACCATTGAGGGTAAGATAGTGGTGACAGAAGATCATCTCAATGAACAGAGGTTCAGATAGTGCCCTGGTCATCTACTTTATGTAGCTAGAAAGGGGGCCCAAGCTTAGCATATGTATGGAATAATGGGCAATGGTAAATGGCTTGGCTGATCAGGGGCTTGGAAAGAGAAATGAAATGAAAGATCAGTTTCAGAGAGCTGTGGGTAGAGGCATGTAGAAGGACATATAAAAATGGTCATACACTGGGGCGCCCGGGTGGCTTAGTCGGTTAAGCGTCCGACTTTTGCTCAGGTCATGATCTCGCGGTTCGTGGGTTCGAGCCCTGCGTCGGGCTCTGTGCTGACTGCCAGCTCAGAGCCTGGAGCCTGTTTCAGTCTGTGACTCCCTCTCTCTCTGACCCTCCCCTGCTCATGCTGTCTCTCTCTCTCTCCTAGAAATAAATAAAAAATTTAAAAAAAAAAATGGTCATACACTGTGGAGATCCTTTATATCACACCATTATGGTCAACAAAAATCCAACACTATGGAATTGCTAATAAACACCCTGCTAAACAAAACTGAATTGGCTAGTCATCAACCATCCCAGTGTTGACAAAATAGATACATAAAAGAAGTATCCATGATGATGACAGAAATACAGGTTTTGCATAGGCCAATAAATAGTATGGGCTGCCACTTGCCAAAGACATTGAATGTCCAACCTGTAAGCAACAGAGACCATAGCTGAGCTCTCTGTATAGCACCAACTAGCTACTTGGGGATCAGCTGAATACATTGGACCCCACCTTATAAGAGATAATACTTTACTTTGACAAGAATAGATACAGATTATGGTTATGGAGTTATATTTCCTATGTATGAAACCATAGCCAGCACCACAGTCCCAGTATCTATAAAACATATGATCCGTCACTACAAGACATGATATAATAGTAGGTCAAATCAAAAGACCCATTTTATAGAAAAGAAGGTTTGCAGCTGGTCCATAACACATGGTCCACTAGTCATATAGCACATCATGCCATTTGGAAGATGCTGGCCAGATACAGCAATGGAATAGCCTGCTGAAGACAAAGTTAAAGTGCAAGTTTCCAAGAGATACTTTAGAATGACACTATTTTCTTCAGGACGTGGTGTCCCTTTAATTCAAAGACATTTATAGGATTCTGTGTTCCCAGTAAGTGGAATATGTGAGTCTGTGAACCAAAGTGTAGAAACAGGATTAGCCCCACTTATTATCACTCTCAGTGACTCACTTGGCAAATTTGTGCTTCTCATCTCTATCATTCTGGGTGCTCTTCTCTCAAAAGGGGAACATTTCCACCAAGACACACAGCAAGAGCCCTACTGAACTATATGCTAATGATTGCCAGCTAGATATTCCATGCTTCTTTTACAAGTGGTAGCACATTGGTAAGAGAAATTAACACTTTTCGTCAGTAGAAGTAATACAAAGAGGGTAGGGAACAATATTTGTAATACTCAAATAATTATTGGGTACCTCTTGGTGACCCCTCGCCAAGTTTTGGTGGTTAGTGGAAGAATTCAGAAACCTTTTCCTGAGAAAGGTTTGGTGATCTGGGGCTCAGAAACCTTGGCAATGGTGCTCTGGGCCATGGCACTGGAATGAAGGATTTATACTCTCAGTTGTTAGGAGGTTTGTCAGAAAAAGGCCTCCAAATGTCAGCCCTTTTTGGTCTCAAGAAAACAGCAACACCCAAAATTATCCGTTTTTCCATCAGCAGCCTATAACCAATGATTGATCAACACAGGGGGTATGAAGACTCATCCTCCCCACTCCGATTTGGGACAACTCTAGAGGACCGTATCAAGGCAAGAACTTCTTATGTGGTTGCCTAAAGCCTGTGTTGAAACTAAATCAACATTCCCCTTTGCCCAGTCCTGCCTCCTTTAATTCAAAGTCTGGTTCATACAGAAACTAGCCTGAGACAACATGTTTGTTTAAGGGGCACTACCTCAGATATTGCTGAAAATGTTATATACTATACGATATAAATACCATATTTTCTTCTTTTAATCTGAAAAGTTGTGAGTTCTAAAGCACAGTTGGCTCCAAAGTTCTCAGATAAGGGATCTGGAACCTATGTTCAGCAAACAGAATAGTTATAATAAGGAATCGAGTCTGTTAAGGTTGAGACTATGAATCTTTTATGTTTGCCTGTGACCAACACTTCCACCTTTTGGGTCTTCTTTTTTCCTTGAAAAAAAATCAGTTTTCCTCTACCACTCAAGGATCTTTCCATAAGCCTTGCTCTCCAGAAAGGTTCACATTTTCTTCTCATAATATTAAACATTGATATTCAGAAGACTTAATATTCATCTTTACATTTTGTTACATTATGTTTTTTCCAGTATAAATATATATTTCCCGAAGAATAACCTTTCTTAAATTTTCCAGATTAAAAATAAAAGCTAGCGAATTATTCTCTACTAACAAGTCAGGATTATTATGTACAGTTTTTTCTTTGACATGTTCTAGAAATTACTTGATGAGAGTGGAAAGTAATCACTATAATGATCCCAACTAATACTTAGAATTATACATCTTATCCACATTTGTCGTAAAGATTGCTCTCATGTAAACATGATGGATTTTTAAGTGTTCTCTGGCATTATGGCTCCATCAAGTGGTAAAATTGACATGAAGCTTTTAGTTTCCTTTATATACTAGAATTTCTATGAAGGCTGTATTTATAACTAAAGATCTCTTTGTTCCAACGCACAGACAGACACTTTTAACTTGGAAATTCCAATGATTTTGTTTATGAATAGAGATGAATTCTTTTTAAATTTTTGGTATAGAAACTAAAGAATAACATTTTTCCTACTATGTATAATTTGATTCTTTGACTATTTTTAAATAACTGTTTGCAACTGGAAAAGGGCATTCTTGTGAGGCCTCAGGTCCTCACTGACTTTTGGCCAAAATATCAGTTCCTTATCACATGGGTCTCTCCGCGCAGCTGCTCACAACATGGCGTTTTGCTTCTCTCTTTGAGCAGTGGATCTAAGAGAGGAGAAAGAGTAAGGAGAAAAGAACACAGGGAAAGTCACAGTCTTCAGAAGTGAAATTCTGTCACTTTCTTTGCTCATTAGAAATGAGTCACTAAGTCCAGCCCACATTCAGGGGGAGAGGGTTACACTATGGCCTCAACACCAGGAGGCAAGGATCATTGGTGGCCATGGTGCTAGCTGCCTGCCACAAGTGCTTTCCTGAAATAAATGGACAGTGTACAGTCTCTAAAATGCTCATACTTTATAAATGTTTAAATATCTTATCATTCACTTACAGAAATTAATAATTTAATACTAACAGTAGAGTTTCCTATGCTTCAGGTATCATTCTAAATGTTACCCACATATTTACTCATTAATTGTTACAACCCTATAAGGTAGGTACTATTGTTACTCCCATCTGCCAGATAAGAAAACTGAGGCACAGAGAAATTAAGTACTTTGGCAGGATTTGAAATTAGGCCGTCTGTCTCCAACGGAGAATATGAAGTTTAACACAATTTTTATTTGCTATAAATAGGTGTAAATTGAAGATTGGAACACCACTGAAAATAGAAATACAAACAGAATTTTAAGAATAATTCTCAGTTTTCCACTGTTCCAGTTGATATATTTTTGTAATATAAATATCATGCTCAACTTCTACTTTGCCTGCAATAGCCCTGATTTAGGCTGTCTCCTCATCTAATTGTTAATAATGATTCTTTGCCCTCAAAAGTGTACAGGTTTGGGTGATAAATCATTAACCCTAAATATAAGGCTATCAAAGCGTGCCAACACATCCAAAAAATATGACATATTTCATTATCAGACAAAGCATATACATCTCATCATACCTCCAAGTGATTCTGACATGGTCCTAAGGGCTAATAATCGCTGTTCAAGATGGTCAAAACTGTAAAAAAATTAATGGCAAAAATAGTATCTCACTATAGTTTGTCTTAATTAGTGAGCAGCACAAATCACTTAGCTGGTTCCCGCACATGTAGAGTAAGAAAACATCAAATATGGGGCGCCTGGGTGGCTCAGTCGGTTGAGCATCCGACTTCGGCTCAGGTCATGATCTCACAGTTTGTGGGTTCGAGCCCCACGTCGGGCTCTGTGCTGACTGCCAGCTTAAGAGCCTGGAGCCTCTTTCAGATTCTGTATCTCCCTCTCTCTGTGACCCTCCCCTGCTCATGCTGTCTCTCTCTCTCTCAGAAATAAATAAAACATTTAAAAAAAAAAAAGAAAGAAAACATCAAATATACTGAAAAAAATAAATTATAACAGTACCAAGCTGTTTTAGAACTTATCCATCACTTTCATCACTTTGTCCTTGACAAATGCAATGTAAAATATGGACCTTGTAAATTGATTAATTCTATCAGTAAAAATATCCCAACTAGATAGATTATGCCCCAATATTAAAAAAAGAAAAAGAAAAAAAAGTCTGTCTGTATTTATTAAACTAAGGCACTTGAATGCCTATATAAGCAATAAAACACATTCATTTTTATAATTGATAAGGAAAAAATAGATTTAAAGTCGTTGAAACTTACACTACAAAGTAAATGTATAGAAAAGAACATGTAAATTTCCAGATAATGCTGAACAAGGAGAAAGGTTGTGCTTTGGTCTTTAGCCAGAAGAGGGCATTCCATGACTGGCATATGATGGCGTGTTAGTATACATTTTTAAAAATCTGGAAAGACTAGATCTGTGGTGGGGGTAAGGTGTTGGGTAGTGATAAATTATAGCATCCAAACACTATTCGCTGAAATCATTTAATGCAACTAAATTTCCAAATGATACTACTTAAAGTATTTAGCTCTTTTTGAGAATTGAATAAACCTTATTTCAATATACATATAGTCGCTATGCTTTATTACAGTCTAGGGTTTAAGATGGACAAGGACGAAGTCATTGTTAAAACTTAAAGGAAACTAAGAGCCCCCTATCCTAAGTTCTTCATTCTGCCAATGATACAACTGAAGTTCAGAGATGTTCTGTGGCATGGCTGAGATCTCCGAGGCTGGTACTGTCATCTGAGACTGAGTGCTCTTTTAACCGCCCCTCTCAGACTAGCCCTTCTACGGTCTTCATTCAGCTCAGCATCACATCAGGGCATTGCCGTGAACACCGACATAGGGGCTTACTGATTTAGGTGAGGACCTGCGGCAGTGTGGGAAGCACCCCAAGTACCAATTCATTTCTAAATATTGATGTTAATGGAGTTAGAATATAAACATTTTCATCAGGGTGATACTTAAGAAACATTTCTAATAAAACACAATGTCCCCAATTCAAAATGAAATCGAAATGCTCCCCAGTGAAAGGGGGACCCACAAGAGAAGAGAGCAAAACCCTACAGTAGTCTTCTTGCTGGCCCAGATAATGTTGGTCTCTAGTCACAAAATGGTAGCATGACAGAACTAGAAAATTAGAAATCAGCTTATCTCTCTTATTTATAAATATTTTACACATAAAGAATCTCAGGTCCTTGGAGGTTAAAAGATTGGCTCAAAGACACAAACCTGGCAAGTGCCAGAGTAATGGATCACTGAAGGTCTGTGGAAGACAGAATTCTATGATGACCTTCTCCTCTAGTGTTGTTCCCATGATTAAATTATCTTAGAAGGCTAAAGAAGTCTTGCAGTGCAATTAATGTTACTGATCAGTTGACCTTAAAGTAGAGATTATCCAGGTGGGTTTCACTTAAAAACATGGACCCTTTAAAGGTGGCTAATTTTCCCCTGCTGTGGTCAGAAGGGGCTATTAGAGATTTTTAAAGCATGAGAGGGATTGGACATGAGGAACAAATGAACTCTATTGCTGAAATGGAGGGGCTAGGTGGTGTGAGAAGTAGAGACTGAGAGCAGCCCCCAGCTGACACAGGCAAGGAAATGAACACCTTTAACCTGAATTCTGCCAAGAATGTGAACGAACTGAGAAGCAGATTCTTCCCCAGAGCATCCAGATAAGAGCACAGCCTCTGCAACCTTGATTTCAGCCTTGTGAGACCCTAAGCAGGAAATCAGGTGGAGCCCATGTGGAATTTTACCTATAACTATGAGATAATAAATGAATCTTCTTTTAAGCTTTTAAATTTGAATAATTTGGTCCATAGCAACAGAAAAATAATACTAGGTCTAACCTGAGACAGAAAGCACTTGAGATTTTAAGAAAGATTTCTAAGCAGAAAGCACTTGAGATTTCAAGAGGAACTTTCAACATCAGCATCTCATTACCCAAATGATAGAAGAGCAAAGACGCTAAGTGGAAGACAGGAGGCAACTCTGAGTAAGAGCTGCAGGAAGCTACTGTACCCCTCAATCAAAGGGACGATGGGAAGCGAGTTACCAGAGTCCAGAGTGAAGCCACACAGCAGAAGGTGGAACTATAGCAGCCTGTCCAGGGGGCACTGAGCCATTGCATCAGCTGCAGTAGCTTCTAGACACTCACCCTGAGCGCAGACAGGTGTGCATCTTTCTTGTCACCTTCCCCTCCTCCACTAGTGCCTCCCATTGGCGAGACCCTGCTAGACACTGGGTGACAGAGGAGCCTGCAGCGTCAGTCAGCCTTCTGCCAGACTGAGCAGAGCAAGGAAATTACAAGAAACAGATTTTAAGACAAGTAGGCCCAGGACAGGCACAGATGGCATCAAAATCTTCAAGAAGACAAGACAGTTGGAGTTCAGGCACTGTGCCAAATAATTTATGTTCTCTGTTTTAGTTCATAGTTGGTGGTAATATCTTTCTTTCTTTTGTATTCCTTGTTTACTCACTAGGAAATTAAGGTCCAGGGTGGTTAAGAAATGTTCCTCAAATTATGTTGCCTTAAATAATAGACCTGTTTTTTAAAAATTCTTTTAATGTTTATTTATTTTTGAGAGACAGAGAATGAGCAGGGGAGGGGCAGAGGGAGAGAGAGACACAAACCCAAAGCAGGCTTCAGGCTCTAAGCTGTCAGCACAGAGCCCAATGCAGGGATCAAACCCACAAACCATGAGATCATGCCCTGAGCTGAAGTCAGATGCTTAACCAACTGAACCATCCAGGCGCCTCATAGTAGACCTGGTTTTAAACACAGGTTTATATAACAATCACTAGCCAACTTACAGGAGTAACTATGAAGCCCTACAGATGCTTATTATTTGAAGCACTAGGGAAATATGAACAAGGAAAAAAAAAAGACATGCGATTTTATAGTTTACTTTCTCAAAGGACTTCCATTTTGACTGAAAAGAAAATACGTTTCAGATCATTATTTTCAATAGTTCGGCACTTCAATAGATTTTATGTTCACCACTTGGGGTTAAGTTTATGATTCCCTCAGTCATAAGATGTTTCCTCTTATAATGACAGAATCAAATCTGCATGAAACCTCATAACATTATTTTGTACACACATTTCCAAAGTTATTTTTTGAAATTTGCATTTGAAGATTTATATTGCAATAATCTGATGTGAAGGAACTGAACTCCCTGCTTCTTTTTAGCTTTAATTATAAAACATATTCATAATAAAACATGCCGTGATAGAAATATAAGGATGGGAAGGAAAATATTTATGGGATAGCATAGTAGAACAATAGTCACCAGGTATAAGCAGCTTTGACTGTAGTGGGGAAAATATTAAAACTTCCACTTACATTATTTTTTTCTAAAATGAGAAAGAAATTAGTCATTTACCCTTTTTACTCTACGGATCTATGCTGGCTCCTTCATCTGCTCTATAGATCAGATCCTTCACATGGGTCTCATGTCCCTAATACATCCAGGGCATTTTGAAGGTATCCTTCTTACTTTTTGATCTTTTATAGAATTTTGGCAAGTATTGAAACCTTTCTGTACCCATTAACTATATTTATAGAAGCATTACATTATGTAAACTTTACTAATCCTCCAAAATTAGTAACATAAAAAAGTCCCTTTAATAAAATTGTTGTTTCTGGGTTGCCTGGGTGGCTCAGTCGGTTAAGCATCCGACTTGGGCTCAGGTCATGATCTCACCATTCATGGGTTTGAGCCCCGCATTGGGCTCTGTGCTGACAGCCAGCTCAGAGCCTGGAGCATGCTTCACATTCAGTATCTCCCTCCCTCCCTGGCCCTCCCCTGCTCATACTGCCTCTCTCTCTGTCTCTCTCTCAGAAATTAAAAAAAAAAAAAAGAACATTAAACTTGTTGGTTGTATGTAATTCTGATAATGTAAGTATAAAGAAAAAAGCAGCAAAAAAAAAAAAAAATGACTGACCTGATACTTCCACTGTGAGTCCTTTTTCAGCTACAAGGAAATAAGATTCATGGTGATTTAATTAAATGTACCATGTTCAATCACATCATTCTCACAAGAGTATATTCTTACTAATCATGTTTTTACTGAGAGGAAAAAAATGATTACTGTATCATTATAAATAAACAAAAATTATTTGAAAGAGCATATTTTATATATTTTGTTTGTAATCTATTTTTATAGTTCTAATTTTCTGTATGTTTTGCATTGTAGATAATACATGAGTACAGTTGCAACTAAATACAATTTGAAACTAAATTGGGGTATATATATGGGGGGTGCTCAACATATGATGCGAACCTCATTTAGAGAATCTTAAGAATACAGAAATATAAAAGAAAAATTTATAGTTTTTACTTTCACTAACTAATGGTTAATTCATGAGTGTGATCTTGCCCTTGGCTACAAAACTATTAATTCTGAATCCAGAATTTAAACCTGAGCAGTCCTATTCGGAACACATGTTATTTCTTCCCTTTCCACGGGTACATTTTGCATTTCTTACATTTAGAAAGGGTTCTGGAATAATATTCTAACTGCATATAACAATAGACAAAAGAGTTTTTATATTTCTATGGCATGATGTAAAGCTTAATCAGGACCTGATGAAATACTGTCTAATAGTTTATCTTTTTATTTTCAGATGAGCCTTTTATGTAGAGAACCCGTGAATTAGAAGTGATTTCTTTTCTTCATACATATGAAATGCTTTACAGTATATAAAGCACTCATTCATTCACTTATTTTCACACATTTCTCAAATATTTAGTGAATAATGTATAAGTGCCAAGCACTGTTATAAGTGCAGATAAGATAGCAGTAATCAAAATAAAGTATCTGGTTTTATGTAACTTAATTTCTAATCCTGGACACTATTTTAGTCCATTCAAGCTGCTATGAAAAAAACTACCATAGGCTGAGTGGCTTAAACAGCAAACATTTATTTCTTATAGTTTTAGAGGCTCAGGAAGCCAATGATCAAGGTACAGTGGATTCAGTGTCTGGTGAGAGCTCACTTCCTGGTTCATAGGTGGCCATCTTCTCAGTGTTGTCACAGGCTGGGGGAAAACTAGGAGAGGGCTCTCTGGGGGTCTTTTTTATAATGGTACTAATCCCATTTGTGAGAGTTGTGCCCTAATGATCTAATTACCTTCAAAAGGCCTCATCTTCTCCCCTACCCCCAAAGACTTCATCTTCCAATATTATCGTATTGGGGTTTGGGATTTCAGCATGTGAATTTTGGAGGGATACAAATAACCAGTCCATAATAGATAGCAACAGCTACCATGGCAGGTATGGGAAGAAGAAATAAGGTAAACATAAATATAGATTTTCCCTTAATTCTTTCCATTTGTGCTCTATGATCAACTCCACAAAAACAATCGGTAAGCAGAGTTGCATAAGAAGAGCTATTTTTTGTCAGTTCCATTCACTTTCCCTTTGGCAAGCTCTTTTCTCTTATTTGCCACAATCCTCACCCAACATAGACTCTTATGCCCCTGGTCTAAGGGGCTGCCAAGGATGCCCATCATGTCACACCCTTCTAGATCTCTCTCCCTGGCCAAATGCTCCATGTGATTCTTGACTTCTCTCTGTTTTTAAAACGTATTTCTCTGTCCTATTCTCTTAAGACGGTTCTAGATAAGTTTCTAATTGGACATGCTGTTTTGTTCCAAAAAGATAATAATGAATTAATAACTAAATGCTAAGGATCATAGAATATTCATTCCATTAAATAACTGTACCTGAAGAATTTAATATACATTAGATTTGAGGATAATGCTATGCTCTACTCATACTCTATTCATAGTAAATAGCCTTTTTCATGTACAACAAATCTGTCTTAGTATCTTCAAGGAGATTGATATTCTAGAAACCAAAGATGGACTCACCAGGTGACAAGTAGATTGAGTAAGCAGGAGTTTGTCATCCTCTGTTTGTAACAGAGTCACCAAAGGAGAGTTGCTCTTAATTGCCAGATCAAGGATACACTTTCATCATTTCAATAGGCAATAGTCATTATGATGTGAAAGACTACATCTAAAGAAGGTCAGGTAGGATACAGGGAATGGCTTTTCATACTGCAACACAATGTGGAATAGTTATTTTAGGATAAATACGTAAGAAAATATCCATACAGGATTTAATCTTGTCAGAGTAAAAAGTATTAATACCTTTTATATATAGACCCTGAGGATAGATCACTATCAGACTTTCCACACCTCCCCAGCTCCACTACAGAATGTAATTGTTTTCCTCAGTGCCATCCCAACTTCCACGGACACACACACACCCCACACCACACTTTGGACTCTATTCAATAACAGGACTAGACAGAAACACAAAAAACAAACCAAGTAAAAAACCTCCTGGGAAGAAGCAAAGGCCAAATGGATGAGGAGTCGTGGGAGAGAGTCTGTGATGAAAGTGCCTGCTAACGGGCAGTGGGTGGTGATATGAGATGCTCCAAGCATTTGAAACTAAAGAGGGTTGATAGAGGGAGGTGGTGGGGCTGGGTTTCATGGGTGATAGTACTAAGGAGGGTCCTTATTGTAAGGAGCACTGGGTATTGTATGTGAGTGATAAATCGCTGAATTCTCCTCCTGAAATCAATATTGCATAGTATGTTAACTAATTAAAATATAAATAATAAAAATAAACTAAAACTTTATCTATTTTGAATATAATTTTTTTGAGAGAATCTTTTTTTATTTTTATTTTTTTTTACAAATAGTTTATTGTCAAATTAGTTTCCACATAACACTCAGTGCTCATCCCCACAAGTGTCCTCCTCCATGCCCATCCCCCCTCCCCCCCACATCCATCAGTCCTCAGTTTTTGTCAGCATTCAAGAGTCTCTCATGGTTTGCCTCTCTCCCTTTCCCCCACCATTTCCCCCCTTCTTCTCCCCCTTGTTCCTCCGTCAAGTTCCTCCTAATCCTCCTATACGTGCAAACATATGATATTTGTCCTTCTCTGCCTGACTTATTTCGCTCAGCATAACACCCTCAAGGTCCATCCATGTTGCTACACATGGCCAGATTTCATTGTTTCTCATTGCCATGTAGTATTCCATGGTATAGATAAACCACATCTTCTTGATCCATTCGTCCGTTGATGGACACTTAGGCTCTTTCCATGTTTTAGCTATTGTGGAGAGTGCTGCTATGAACATTGGGGTACATGTGCTCCTATGCATCAGCATTTCTGTATCCCTTGGGTAAATTCCTAGCAGTGCTATTGCTGGGTCATAGGGGAGTTCTATTGTTAGTTTATTTTGAATATAATTTAATAGAATAGAAAAACCTCTTCCACATTTCTCCCACTTTGTGGAAACTAATACAAAGTAAAGGCCTATGCATATGTGTCCGTTTTCCTGGCTGATTTGATTCCTGCAATTATGGATTTTAATTCTCTTCTTTCCTTAGTAGAAGCAAAAATGCTAGAATGATGTTAGCAAGGACACAGAGGATGCTATCCAAGATAGTTGAACATGGCATATATGTAATTCTAAATTTATATTTAAAGCAAAAAATCCATTATTCTAAAAGAAAGAATGTTTCCTTTTATCATTTAAACTGTTAACAGAATGTGCCAATGAGGAAAAATGGAGTTAGCACAAATTATCATTTGGTTTATAAAATCCCTTCAAGAAAAGTACACAGTATGGATAGTAACAATTGAGTTAAATTCTTTAACCAGAGAACCAGAAGTATGCTATGCTGGAAGTTTACCTTGGTTTTCTTCCAAAACCTCCCACAGGACATGTCACCTATACAGTGTTTTTGGAAGTCCAAGTTGTTTGGCAAGGATCCTTAAAAATTCTTAAAGATAAATTGCTTTTGCTACAAATAAAAGGCATATCCATGAGTGATATGGCAGAGAAGTAAATAAGCCAGACCAGATGTGGTTAGAAGCCACCGTTTTATGCCCTAGGAAGATCACTTAAAACCACCAGCCGTAAGTTAGTTTGGAAACCCTGTGTTCTTTGTTATCCTACGTACTAAAAGCCAAAGTGTTTTTGAGTTTTTAATGAGAGGCAGAAGTCTGGGGATAATAATTTTGAACCATGAAAAATGTATTAGGCAAATGTTTTAAGTATGAAAATTGAAAAGCATAACATAGGTTTATAGGAAAGGAAAAAATAATTTTCACTCCTTTCTGAGTTCTTGGCTGAGACCCCTGTAATAAAAGACAGGTTGATGAGAGAAAAAACAAACAGAAGCTTATTAATACATCTACCTCATGTATACATGGGAGATACCCAGGGAAAATGAGTAATTCACAGTGGTGGCTTAGTAATCAGACTTAAATACCATCTTCACAGGGAAAGGAAAGGGGACCTCTTAAGGGAAAATAAATGAACTTTAGAAAGATGAATGGCCCATTAGATGAATCAATGAGAGGTATGAAAGTCTGTGACAAAGCTTGGGGGTTGTGTTGATTTCTAGTCCCCTATCCTTGATAAGGGTCAATATTCTCTGCTTCATGGAACAGCCAGGGAAGAAACTTATAAAAATTACATTTCTTTTGGAGGATCTGAAGATCTGTATTTAGGCAGACAAGAGGAAACTTAAGGGAAACCTCTCCCTGCATCTGCTGTTTTTCAAGTGACTACAGCTCAAAATAATATACAAAAGTGGCACATCTGGTGGTGACATGTCCTGATCTTCTATAGCCATATGCTAGGATGACACATATTCTGCTACTCTTAGGATTTTAGGGAATTCCCAAGACATTTCTCTTAAAGTTGTGTATGACTTGAAAGTCAACAGTGTGTCATCCTTGGTATATGCTTTGTTACCAGTTTTCAAGTACATTTTTGGAAGAGTAGAATGCAGTAAGGACACAAATGCCAAGTTTTTATCAGTCATTCTAGTAGAAGGCCTAAAGATTTTAAATTAAGCAAGGGGTTTATAAAAAAATGTTTACAACTCAGAAGGGACCACAGGACTTAACCAGAAAATCAGTATCATTGAAATAACTATTGCCAAGATCTTTAAATAAAAACCAGGGGAAAATTAACTTGAATCCTTCTTAAATTTTTCACATAATACAATTAGCTTTGGTGGAAGAGAAGCTGAGAACACAGAAAATTTTTGAAGCAAAATAAGTTGACAGAAATGGTGACTCAGCACCAAACTTGTGCCTTAGTGTGTGGTGAAAAAGTGTTAGAGGCAAGCCCGTGGGTCTTGAGACCCTTCAAGCTCCATCTTTGGGCAGAGAGGTAAGGCATCAAGACAAAAGACTCCCTTTAAGTTCCAGGCAACCCAGCACAGATGTCACTTCCATGATTATACTAGAGGGATTCTTCTTGATGGCTTGATGAAATAAGCAGCAACTTTGGAAAAGCCCAAGTGTCAGGAAACTGTGAGCAGACTCTAGGAACTATGGGAGATGGCTGACAGTCGGCAAGAAGCTAGGGACCTGAATCCTACAACCACAATGAAATTAATTCTAATAACCTGAGTGAGTGTTACTGGTTGAATTGTGTCCTCTAAAATCGATATGCTGAAGTCATAATCTCCAGTACCTCAGAATATGAAGTAATTTAGAAATGAAGTACTTGCAGTTGCAATTAGTTAAGGTAAGGTTACACTGGAATATAGTAGGCCCTTAATTCATTATGTTTGATGTCCTTACAAAGTAAGAAGAAAAATGCACAGGGAGAAGGTAGTCATGTGAGGGCACAGGTAGAAATTGGAGTGATGGACCTACAAACCAAGGAAGGCCAAAGATTGCCAGAAAAAGTCAGTGAGAAGAACAGGCAAGGCAGTATTTCTTTCTTTCTACAGGTTTCAGAGGGAGCATGGCTCTGCTGACCCCTTGATTTCAGACTTATAGCATCCATAATAATGAGACAATTTCTATTGTTTTAAGCCACCTAGATTCTATATTTTTTTATGGAGGATTTAGGAAATGAATATAGTGAGCTTGGAAACAGATTCTTCCTCAGTCAAGCCTCTAAATGTAGACTCAGCCTGGATGCCTTGACTGGAGCCCTGTGAAACTCGAAGCAGAGGCTCCAGCAGACTGTGCCCAGACTCTTGGCCACAGAAACTGCGAGACAATAAATGTATGTTGTTTGAAGCTGCTAAGTTCATGGTAAGTTTTAACACAGCAGTTCTGAACCTATGTCTTCATCAGCTGGGAACATAGTACCACATAATGGCCATCTTTTAAAATGTATATGCCTCATTCTGAAGGTTATACTCTCATTATTAAAATATATCATCTCCAAACTGTTACCTCCACTATATCTTCAACAGTTTGGTAACTTCTAAGAGGTGTGGCTTATGGGAAAATCAGTGGTACCCACCGTTCACCTTTGTTGTAAGGTGGGCCTCAGCAATGTTTTATAGGATCTCTTCTTGGTGGAGAAGATTTTGAGAGCTCTTGGAAAATAGGGCTTGCTGAGAAACTAAGCAGGGGAGGCAAAATCCATATGCAAGATATATGTCAAACTTGGTCGGTATGAATCTTTGCCTTTTCAGAATAGAAGGAGTTAGATTTACGATTTATAATCAACTCGCCAGCAACTGACTGGTTGTTCTCCTTGAGGTATGATACAATTTCAAGGGATGAGTGTTGGTCTATGTTTCTGGCAGATGAGGCATTCAGCAGTGGTAGTGCAAGGATCAAGTTTCATGAGAAGAAGCGAATACTGTTGGTCCCATGAATGGCATCCATTCCTACCTGCATGTCTACTCTGTTCATGAGCTATTAAAAGAAATGGGGTTGCCAAGAATAAAAGCTGACTGATATGAACTAGCCAAGACATCTTATCTAGTTTTCTGTTCCACAGTGGCCGTCAATATATATGCTCAGTTTTTCTTACTTTTGTTTTTATTGTTTAACCTGGATTCCTAGAGGTTGATCCTGTGTCTTCATACCGTAATGATCAGACAATGATTTCAGAGGCTTCCATCCTCTGCCAGTTTATCTGTGTGAGTTGGTGGACATATCCAAAATAGAAGCCAGTTTCAAGTTCATTTTTTTAAATTAAAGGATAGTTGACATACAATGTTATATTAATTTCAGGTGTACAGCATAGTATTTGGACAATTCTATACATTACCCAATGGTCACCATGTTAAGTGTGGTCACCACACAACATTATTAAAATAATATTGACTATATACCCCATGGTGTACTTTTCATCTCCATGAGTTATTTATTTTATAACTAAATTTGTACCTCTTAATGACTTTCACTTGTTTCAGCAACCCTCCTACCCATCTCCCCCCCTGGCAACCACTTGTTAGTTCCCTATATTTAAGAATTTGTTTGGGAGCTCCTGGGTTGCTCAGTAGGTTGGGCGTCCAAATTCGGCTCAGGTTATGATCTTGCAGGTCACAAGTTTGAGCACCGCATCAGGCTCTGTGCTGACAGCTCAGAGCCTGGAGCCTGCTTCGGATTCTGTGTTTCCCTCTCTCTCTGCTCCTCCCCTGCTCTCTCTCTCTTTCTCTCTCTCTCTTTTGGAAATAAATCAACATTAAAAATTTTTTGAAAAAAAAGAAACTGTTCTGTTTTATTAGATTCCACATATAAATGAAATAATGCAATATTTATTGTTCTCTGATTTATTTCAATAGGCCTGATACACTCTAGGTCCATCCAAATTGTTCAAATGGCAAGATTTAATTCTTTTTAATGGCTGAGTAATATCCCATCGCATATATACACCACATCTTCTTTATTCATTTATCTATTGATGGATACTTGGGTTGGTTCCATATCTTGGCTATTGTAAATAATGTTGCAATAAACATAGAAGTGTGTATATCTTTTCAAATTGGTGTTTTCATTTTCTTTGGTAAATACTAGTAGTGAAATTACCAGATCATATTTCTTTTTAATTTTTTGAGGAACCTCCAAAGTGTTTCCCACAGTAGTTGTACCAATTTATATTCCTACCAACAATGCACAAGGGTTCCCTTTTCTCCATATCCTTGCCAAAACTTGTTATTTCTTGTGTTTTTTTTTTTTTTTTAACCATTCTATAGCAATGGGGTGATATCTCATTATGGCTTTTATTTGCATTCCCCTGATGACTAGTGAGATTGAACATCTTTTCATGTGCCTGTTAAGCATCTGTATGTCTCCTTTGAAAAAAATGTCTTATTTAATTCCCCTGCCCATTTTTAATCAGATTGTTTGTGGGTTTTTTTGACGTTGAGTTATATAAGTTCTTTATATATTTTGGATATTAACTCCTTATCAGTATATCATTTACAAATATCTTCTCTCATTTAGTATGTTACCTTTTCATTTTATTGTTGGTCTCTTTTTTTATGCAAAGGTTTTTATTTTGGTATAGTCTCAATGGCCTATTTTTGCTTTTGTTGCCCTTGCCCAAGAAGACATATTCATAAATACGTTGCTAAGCCCATGTCTAAGATTACTACCTGTGTTTTATTTTAGGAGTTTTATGGTTTCAGGTCTCACATTTAGGCATTTAATCCACTTTGAGTTTATTTTTGTGTATGATGTACATGGTCCAGTTTCATTGTTTTGCATATAGCTGTTTTGTCTTCTCAACACTGCTTATTGAAGACTGTCTTTTTCTCATTGTATATTCTTTCTTCCCTTGCCATAGATTAATTGACCATCTAGATGTGAGTTTATTTCTGGGCTCTCTATCCTCTTGCATTAATGTATGTATCTATTTTTTTTGCCAGTACCACACTGTTTTGATTACTACAGCTTTGTTGTGTCAGGAGGCTGACTCCAGCCGGGGTCCAGGGATCCCTGAAGGATGGATGGTGTCAGCAAGGGAGAGAGTGAGAGAGCCCCGAGATTCTTTCTGATCACCAGGCAGGCATCTCTGCTCTGACTGGGGCTCACTTTATTTTATAATTAAGTGTTCGGGGGACGGCACAGAAGCGGCATTTGCCTTAGACAATGACTTCTGATGACAAACTTCTTTGATATGTAAGAATTTCCCAGAACNGGAGACCCGTGAGGCTCCCAGCATCATTGTATATCTTGAAATCTGTGATTGTGATATTTCCAACTCTGTTATTTTTTCCTCAGGATTGTTTTGGCTACTTGGAGTCTTTTGTGGTTCCACACAAATGTTAGGATTCTTTGTTCTGTGAAAAATGCTGTTGGTATTTTGATAGGGATTGCATTGAATCAGTAGATTGCTTTGGGTAGTATGGACATTTTAATAATATTAATTCTTTTGATACTTGAGCATGATATATCTTTCCATTTGTTCATGTTGTATTCGATTTCTCTCATCAGTGTCTTTCAGATTACAGTGTTAACAAGATAGATGGAGAATGTTAGCACTGGCTCCTACAAACATCTGGTTATGTAGGCTGGAGGCAGTCTTGAAAAAAATGGCACTTTCACGCAGTTTTATCCCCAGAGAAATCTCCTGTAGATTCCTCCCCCTGCAGCACATATTCTTGGTCAATAAAGCCCCTTCATGTAAAACCCAGGCTCTTTTTAAACTGCTGTTTCTGTGCTGTGTCTTGTGCCTAGTTGTTGAGCTTGCTGATTCTTTAAGGTCTGGGACTTAGTTTTCTATCATCTTCCATCCCTCTTGGAGTTGAGCCTCACTGATTTTCAAAGGCAGATGTTATAAGGACTTGTCTTCCCAGTGTGGGTCCCCAAGGATGAGGGGGTGTGGTATGCGGTTTAATCCCCTCTCTCCTCCATACTCATTTGTGATTCGTCAAACTGTAGATTTGGTTCCTGACTGCATCTTTGGCCTCCTACCCTTGTTGATTTTGCCATCTGTCTATGACCAACTTTGGAAAATCTGTTCTGTTGGTTTTCAGGACATTTTTAGAGTTAGTGCCATAAATGTGGATATTGCCCCACTGTGTTCTTAGGACAAGGTGAACTCAAGATCCTTCTATTCTACCAACTTCTACAGAAATTCCTATATTCTATAGATTTTTCAGACTTTTAGAGTTGCCTTGCCCACTTTAATTGAGTAGCAACTTTTTAAGAAACTCATTATTATTGAAAATATCAAAAGCACTCAGAAACAGCTGTCCTCTATAATATACTCACTCATTTGTTTATGCAATATTTAGTTAAGTCACATAATTACAATGACAATAACAGTGATGTAATGGGTTTTGGGAAAAATACAACTGATTTTTGGCATGCGTATAATTGAACTGATAAAAGCTCTAGCACACAGCATAGCAGAGATTAGCTTCCTAGCCAAATGCACTTAACAAATCAGTATATTTTGTATTGTCCTTTAATGAATAGATTCAGTTATTTGAAGGTTAAGATATCATCTGTAGTACCCTTCCTTTTACTATCATGAAAAATGAGGATCATGTTCTGGATACACTTTTTTTTTTTTTTAACTGGGAGACAGAGAGATGGAGTGTGATCTGGGAAGGGGAAGAGAGAGAGGGAGACACAGAATCTAAAACAGACTCTGGAACAGTGAGATCATGACTTGAGCCAAAGTCAGACACTCAACTGACAGAGCCACCCAGGTGTCCCTCTGGATTGACTTTTATATCTTTAGTTCCTGTGTGTAGTAAGAGTAGCATCTCCTCAGTAGAGAACTCCATGAGGGTCTTTCCAAACTGACTTTGTCTTACAATTATAATTTTCAAAGCATTTATTTATTTATTTAACTTATTTAGTGCTGAATCTTTTTGTTCATTCAAAATTTTATAAGCAACCATAATAGATTAAAAAGAAAATTCTGATTAAAGTGGGGTCTTTAAGTCTCATTCATTTTTATACTCATTTGCCAGAGCAAGTAGCTGCTGGGGTAGTTGTAAGGAATTTATTTAACACCACTGCTGTAAATGATAGTCTCCTTTTATAATTCAAGTCATATTATGTTGTTGTCTATAGAATATTTACTTTTTTATACATTCGAATTTCTTTTACCAAATTTTTTTTTTGTTTTGTTTTTAATAAACTGTGAAGGGTGTAGGGTTGATAGCAATCTCCTTTGGGTGATTTCTTACTACCTTAACTTCTAACCTGAGCATAAAAATAACCAGAGAAAAACAACAAGTGTTTTTCTGTGTGAACGTTATATTGCTGTCCACAGCAGCTTTCCTTCTAAATTAAGTTCTCTCTCTTAACTCTGACCTTGAAAGCTCAAGCTAAACGTCATAAAAAAATAGTGGCTTCCAGAGCTGGAGTCTGTGCACTGTGTTGGATTTTCAATGTCCTTTAGGTCTAAGTCTGAGTATTTTATGGCTTCACACCCAGCTGGCCACAATTCTGACTATAGAGTAATTGGATTATTGCACCATGTAATGAAGATAACAAGACAGAGATATCTGTGAATTGCTGTTATAGATTTGTTGATAGAACTAGCATTTGAAGAAAGCTTCTGGCCTTAGAATCACAGAAATTTCAAGGTACAAGAGCTTTAAAATCATTGACTTCCTATGAGGTAGTAAGTGATGTGCTGGCACAGCTAGTAAATGGCACAAACTGTGATTGCCTTGGGTCTTATTTTAGTACTCTTTCCTCCATGCAAATGGCCCTTGACTTTTGTTGTTGTTGTTGTTCTTGAACTCCCTTATAAATATAAGGAAAATAACAAACCCAATCCCTGACAAAATACACATGTACAAACATATACCAGAGTTTGCATAAATCACTTGGCTGAGAATCTCAATGAGCTTGTCTATGGATCCAGTTTGAGAATGAAAGAAGACTTCCTTTCTTCAAAGTGCTAGTGAAAGAGCAGGCTTTTAAAATCAGCCTATTTTCAGTGAGATATATGATGCTAAGATATCAAGGACACCTTATTCTCTTCATTAGAGAAAAGTAAAATGTATTCTTGGTGGCCAAAATCTCATGTGGCCACAAGGATAAGGGAAGTGGTACAGCAAACAAAGTAGGCAATTCAGGATTAAGATAATAGAGTTAGTTAATTTTATTGTAGCCAAGCTTAACATTGACCTAGGTATGTTATCTTAAAATTCTAACAACCAAGATACTCTATGAAAAGAAAGAGGGAAAGAAAGAAGGAAGGAAGGAAAGAAGGAAGAAGGAAAGGAGGAAGAAAAGAGGAAAAAATGCAGCACAAGTTTTCAACACATGGGTTTTAAAAAATAGTTTCAAAGCAATTGAATCCTAGAACATATATTTGCAAAATAAATTTTACAGTCTTTCAATAAACTGATTATGACTAGGAAGGAAATTGTCAAATCAGAAAGTGCAACAAGTCTGGCAAAAGATGGCCAGGCAACAAGTGATATCACATTATATTAGGAAGAAAAAAGGCAAAATCATAGAAATGGAAAGAAAAATTAAAACTGAACAAATATAAGACCATAATTTAAGAAAACTTTGCTTAATTAAAAAATTTTTATATCTATAAATTGAAGAGGCACACCATGTATCCAAGAATATTCACCCCAAATTCTTAACACTGAAATATATATAGTAAAATCATTGTACTTTGAAGAAAAAAAATTTTTGGACAATTGGGTTAAATAACGTCACTTACAGAGCAAGATAAGTCAGGTTGGCATTATACTTCTCCCCAGCAACATTCAATGTCAGCAGACAGTAAAGTAACATCTATAGGATATTTAAGAGAAGAGAATATGAATCAACAATTTTATATCCAGCCAAGTTATTTGTTACATATAAGCATTGCTTACAGTTTTAAGTAGGAGAGAAGTCAGTGATTTTTATTCATAGGAGACTTTTTTGAGAAAACTGGAGGACAAGTTCTTTCAACACTTTAAATATTTCACTCTTGCATGATTTCTGAAGACATAGTTGATATAATTCTTTTTTAAAAATGAATAATAAATGTTTTATTTATTTCTAGGAGAGAGAGAGAGAGACAGCCTGAGCAGGGGAGGGTCAGAGAGAGAGGGAGACACAGACTCTGAAACAGGCTCCAGGCTCTGAGCTGGCTGTCAGCACAGAGCCCGACGCGGGGCTCGAACCCACGAACCGCGAGATCATGACCTAAGCGAAAGTCGGACGCTTAACTGACTAAGCCACCCAGGCGCCCCTAATTCTTAACCTTGCTCCTCTGTCAGTTTTTTTTTTTTTCCTTCTGGTTTCTTTCAGGATTTTTTTTGTTTTGCATTTTCTGCAGTTGCAAAGATGATATTCCTAGGTGAAGATTTTTTGGTATTTATATTGTTTAGTGTTTGGTAAGTTTCCTGGATCTGTGTTTTGGTGTCTATCATTAATTTTTGGAAATTTTTCACTCATTATTGCCTTCAACATTTATTCTGTTCCTTTGAATCATATTTGCATCCCAAGCATAAATTCCAAATGATCGATTTTGACTTCTGAATTTGGTTTGTTAGTAGTTTATTAAAAATTTTTACATCTTTATTTATCAGGAATATTGGCCTATAGTTTACTTTTTTAGTGGTGTTCTTTTCTGTTTTTGATATCAGGATAATGCTGGCTTTGTATAATGAGTTTGGCAGTGTTCCCTTCTCTTTGACTATTTGGATGAATTTGAGAAGGATTGGTACTAATCCTTTAAATGTTTGGAAAAAATCACCAGTAAAGCCATCTGGTCCTGGGATTTTCTAGGTTTGAATATTTTTTATTACTGATTTAATTTCCTTACTAGTAATCAGTCTATTCAGATTTTCTCTTTTTTCCTGATGCAGTCTTGGTAAATTGTATTCTTTTGAGAATTTTGCCATGTCTCCTAAGTTATTTAACCTGCTAGTGCATAGTTGTTCATAATAGTTTCTTATGAACCTTTGAATTTCTGTGGTAGCCATTCCAATGTCCCCTTTTTCATTAATAATTTTGTTGATTTCAGTCCTTTCTCTTTTTCTCCTTGATTAATTTAGCCAACAGTTTGTCAATTTAGTTTAACTTTTTAAACAACCAGTTCTTAGTTTGGTTAATCTTTTATATGGCTTCCCTCTTCTATATTTCATTCATTTCTTCTCTAATTTTTATTTTTTCCTTTTATCTCTTAACTTTGGGTTCAGTTTATTATCCTTTTGTTAATTCCTGAAGGACAGAGTTAGGTTGTTTATTTGTGATCTTTCTTGTTTCTTAATGTAAGTATTATTGCTATGAATTTCTATTTTAAAATAAATTTTATAGCATTCCACAAGTTATGGTATGTTGCATTTCCATTTCAGTTGTCTTCAGACACTTTTTTTATTTCATTTTTAATTTCTTCTTTGATCTGTTGGTGTTCAGGAAGAGTGTTGTTTAATTTCTGTGTTCATTAATTTTCCAGATTTCCTCATAATTGATTTCTGTTTTATGCCACTGTGGTTCAAGAAGATACTTGGTATGACTGCAATCTTCTTGAATTGCTAATATTTTTTTTGTGGCCTAACATATGCTCTATCCTAGAAAATGTCCCATGTGCACTTACAAAGAATGTGCATTCTAGTGTTATTAAATACACTCTTCTGTATGTGTCTGTTAGGTCCATTTGGTCTCTAGTGTTGTTCAAGTCCACTATTTTCTTATTGATTCTCTGTCTGCATGATTTATCCATTTTGAGAGATAGTATTCAAGTATTATTGTATTACTGTTTATTTCTCCTTCTGGCTTTGTTAATTTTTGCTTTATATAATTAGATGTCTCAATTTTGAGTGCAAAAATATTTACAAATGTTCTATATTCTTGATATATTGAACCCTTTATGTAATGACTTTATGTTTTTGCCATTTTAAAAGTCTATTTTGTGTGATGTAAGAATAGCTACCTCTGCCTTTTTTGGTTATCATTTGATTGAAATGTCTTTTTCCACTGCTTTACTCTTAATCTAGGTGTGTCTTTAAATCTAAAATTATTCTCTTGTAGGCGGCATATTGTTGGATGTTTTAAAAAATTCATTCAGCCATTGTATGTATTTAATTAGATAATTTAACTCATTTACATACAAAGTAATTGTTGATCGGTAAGAAGACGGGTAGCAGTTGGGGCTATGAATTTGCTTCCTTTCCTGGCAGGGAAGCAGGATAAGACTCAGGACTCCATTGCTTGGAAACCTCAGTCAGTCCTGAATGTGCACTGAATGCTCTGTTCAGGTGAGGCTACCGCTTTTGCTCTTCAGACACGACAACCATGGGTTGTGTTCTGTTTGAGTGCCACATCGGTCTGTTGAATGGGCAAAGTTGCTTTCTGTGTTCTCTGGTTAGGTGCTTTCATCAAACAGGCTGAAGGCTGCATAAAGCAATGAGTGGGGTTATAAATTAGATTTCCTGCTCTGCTACAGTGGGAGGAACAGCTCTAAAGCTGGTAAGGCTCTTTGTTGTCTTAACTCAAGCTGACTCACACTTCAAAAAGGACCATGAGCAAACAGGGCCACTGGCTTTGTTCTGCAAATTATCAACTCTTGCCCCTTATCCCTTAGCTTGAGTGCCACTGTGCTGCACAGTTTCCAGGAGTTGTTGCAGCCTTTCTGATCAGATGGGTCCAGAAAACACTCACTACAGCGTATGGGACTATGTCTCATCTCCTTTACCCAGGGAGAGAGACTGTTCCAGTCTATTTTCAATCTCCTAAACAGATTTTATGGTACGGAGAGGCCCAGAGCTACCCTCAGCCTTGGCTATGAATCAGTCCCTCTGCTACCAGTCCCAATACTGTCTTTGCTCTGGGGGAGGTTAGTTCTGCTCACTCACCTCTTGGTTCACACACCACAGGCCCACACAGCTTCTTGTTAGCCCTTCCGGTCAGATGGGACCAGAAGATACTCTCTACAGCAAGTGGGATAGTGATTCAGCTCCTAGCCTAGGCATGTGTAAACTATGCTCTAAGGCCAGCAAAACTCCTCCTTTGTGGATCTGAATCTGGCATATCTGCACTTTGCCATGTACCTCGGTCAGAGTGTACCCCCAGTTTGGTTCTGCAGATTAGCAAAGCAACTGGTTGGGATTATCCCTTGGCCATTGCATGTATGAACTTGATCTGTCAAGGCTGCAAGCCTTTACCTTTTCCCCATTATGATCAGGTTACCAGTGGCTGAGTCTCAGATTCTCCTACACTCCCCATGGTATGAGATCAGACTAGGGGCTCCCAAAAAGTGACCCAGAATGCTGAAGGAGGCTGATTATTCCTCCAGGACTCTGTTTTCTCATTGGAGGAACCACAAACTCAGAAGAGACATTTCCATGTGGTGCTGTCCCGGCCTAGGGGAATAGAAATGCTGTCAACATGTAGCCACTTCTCTTACTCTTCTAATGCAGTCTGTGTTGGTCTCTTTGGTACAGAAGAATGCTTCAGCCTAACTTCCATGTTCTAGGATTCTCTCAGTGGTTTGTTCTTGAATAGATAGATGTTCTTATGAGGAGAGCAAAGTCAGGAACAACCTGTGTTGCCATCTTGGTGACATCAGGCTCACCCACTTTTATATTAATTTTTACTTTTAATTGCAATGGTTATTCCTTTAACATTTAATGTAATCATAGATCTTTTTGGATTTATTTCTACCATTTGAGAATTTGTTTCTTACTTGTCTGATTTTTGTTTTTCATTCTCTCTTATTATTATTTTAGTAATTTTTAGTTTTCTGATTAATTTCACATTTTTAAATAGTTACTCTGAGGATAGCAGTATACATACTTAACTTTACACCATCTACTTAGGCTTAATATTGTACCATTTTGTATAAAAATGTGAAAATCTTGCATGTACATAAAAGTCCATTTACTGTTTCCAATCTTTTACAATATATTTGTCATAGGTTTTATAGCTACATCTTATATGCATATGAAAATTTCATAATTTTTTATTAGACAGTTCTATGTGTTTTAAAGAAATTTGGAGGAAAACAGGTTTATATTTTGTCACACCATTTCTGATGCTCTTTATTTCTTCCCAAACATATGTGTTTCTATTAGATACAATTTCTCTTCAGCTTGAAAAACATCCTTTAGTATTTCAGGTAGTATGAGTATGATGGTGATCAGTTCTCTTAGTGTCCTGTGTCAAAATGTGTTTTTATTCTTGAAGAAAACTTTGGCTGCATAAGAATTCTGGATTAACTTTATTTTTTCTCATGTCAGCATTTTGCCACTGATTTCTTGCCCCTCTAGTTTCTGACCAGGAAATCATGGTCATTTGAATTCTTGTTTCTCTTTATGTAATGAGTTACACTTTTTTCGTTCCAGTTGTTACCTAGCTTTTCCTTTATGTTTGGGTTTCAGTAATGTGACCCTGGTGTGTCTGAACCTGATGTTTCCCTCTTTGTAATATTTGTTCATCTTGGAATTAACTCATCTCTTGAATCTATAAATTTATCTTTCAAAAATTTGAAGATATTTTTGGTCATTATATCTTCTAATATTATTCTGCTCTACTAGGATCCAATAAATGTATGCCTTTGAATTATGTAAGTTTTTAATCATTATTTTCTCAAATATTGTTATCTGTTCTGTTCTTTTTTTATCCTTTCTTTTGGGACTCCAATTACATGTTATACCTTTTGATATAGTTCCACTTATTTCTGAGGCTGTTTTTTCCTCAAATCTTTTTGTTTCTATTTTCTTTGAACCAAATGACTTGAACTGATCTATTTTCAAATTCACTATTTCTTCTATCAATTGCATTTTTCTGTAAAGGTTTTCAGTGAGGTTTTTTTTCAGATACTGTACTTTTTGTTTCATTATTTCTATTTGATCATTTTATATAGTTTATATTTCTCTCCTAGAAGTTATTATCTCTTCATTTGTTTT
This sequence comes from Crocuta crocuta, assembly GCF_008692635.1. Lineage (NCBI taxonomy): Eukaryota > Metazoa > Chordata > Mammalia > Carnivora > Hyaenidae > Crocuta > Crocuta crocuta. The sequence goes on from NW_027528617.1 coordinate 3,646,558, forward strand.
AAGCATATATTCCTTTATACCATTAAATATAAATGTAATATCGTTCAAAATTCATTTCTGGGGCACCTGAGTGGCTCAGTTGGTTAAACGTCTCAGGCTCTGTGCTGACAGCTAGCTCAGAGCCTGGAGCCTACTTCAGATTCTGTGTCTCTCTCTTTCTCTGACCCTCCCCTGCTCACGCTGTCTCTCAGAAATAAATAAAACATTAAAAATTTTTAAAATTCATTTCTGTTAATTCCATCATCTGTGCCTTTCTAAAGCTGCTCTACCCTGATAACAATTGCTTTTGAGAATAAGTTATACTTCTTCTATTCTTCATGTTGAGTGATTAATGATTGTATTCTGGACATTGTGAATGCTGTGCTGTGGGGAATGTATGTTGTTATATTATCAGGACTTTTGTTGTTGTTACTGTTGGTTGGTTGATTGTACTTTTTTTTGTTAAGTTTGTTTATTTTTTAGAGAGAGACAGAGAGTGTAATGACGGGGAGAGAGGGGGAGAGGGAGTGAGAGAGTGAGAGAGAGTGAGAGAGAGAGAGAACCCCAAATTCCAAAAAGGCTCTGCACTGCCAGTACAAAGCCTGACACAGGGCTCAATTCCATGTAACCATGAGATCATGACCTGAGCCAAAATCAACAGTAGGAGGCTTAACTGCTTGAGTCACCCAGGCACCCCATAGATTACACTTTTTACAATTGAATTGTTATTTGGTTACTTTAACAGACTATTAAATTGGTTGGACAGTATCTCTTAGGTGGCAGATAAAACCTCAGTACAATTTAGCTGGGCTCCTTAGACTCTGCTTTCATGTGATAGCTCCAGTTTTGCCCAAATATTTGGAAAGTTAATTAAAAAATAACTTCCCTAACTCCTTTCTTATGGTCTCCCCTAACTTTTCAGCAGTTTTGATCTTCCCAGGTTCTGTTGTCTTGTTCTTCAAACTGGAAATTTTCGCCATGGCACATGATGAAGACTGGGTGTGCCCTCATGCTAGAATATTCATCCATTGTTGTTCCCTACTCAGTGTCAATTCTGTGACAAGGAAGAAAAAAAGGAAAAGCACCTGCTTTTATCACTCTCTACTATCTAAAAGCAGGATGTTTTTTGTACATCATCTGAAGTTTTTATCTACTAGAGGGCAATTTGAGAATTTGCTTAGCTATTACCGAGGATAAAAATTTTGCATGCATCTTCAAAAGATAACTTTGTTATTATAAAATTATAGTTTGGCAGTTATTTACTGGCAGTATATTAAAGATATCATTATCTTCATTCTGGTTTTTATTGAGAAGTCTGTTGTCAAATTATCTTTTTTCTCTCTTTTTAGGATCATCTCTTGTTTTTGATATCTGGAAATATACTACAATGCACAAAGGTGTCAGTTTCTTTGTATTTATTATGCTTTCTAAATATTAGACTTTATGGGTTTGAGGATTTCCTACTTTTATTGGTTTTGAAAACATCTCATCCTTTTTCTCTTCAAATAATGCTTTTCCTTTATTCTCTATATTTTGTCTTTCTGAGACTCCATTTAAAACTATGTTACAACTCCTTATTCTCTCTTCTTTGACAATTTATTTTTCTATTTTCTAACTCTTGATCTCTCAATGCCTGCAAGATAATTAAACTAAATATTTTCTGTTTTACTAACTTACTATTCAGTTTTGTCTACTTGATTACTTAATGAAACCATTTAGGGTTTGCTAAGTAATATTTTCAGAATATAATAAGTACTCAAAACTCACCACTTGAGACAAACGCTAGGAAACCAATAGCAACCCTTATCTAAACACATACCCCCATCCTGTTGCCTTACATTCCACTTCTTAAAGTAAGCCATGTTATAATCACTTTAATTTCCATTTTGTATCATGTTATTGAATTTCTCTGTATTTCTAATACCTCTATATTATATTTTTAGTATCTAATTTTACAAAAAGACCTATTGCTATATACTTGGAAAGACTACTTTTTCAATAAATATATTGCCACCCATTTAGTCTTTCTTATTATATATTATATGTTTAACATACTGATTTTTAAATTTATGTACTGTAAAATTCACACTTTCTTTTCTTACTATTCTTAGAATATGACAAGTGCAGTCATGTAACTATCACAACATTCAGGATACAGAACAGATTCCTCATCTTCAAAAGTTCCTTTATGCTACTGAATTTTTATCAAATATACCCCACAATCCTAATCTCTGGCAATCACCTATATATTCTCCATCTCTATCATTTTAGTTTTACAAAATTTATATTAGTGAATTCATACAATAAGTAACTTTTCTACTCTGGTTACTTTCATTTATCATAATGCATTTGAGAGACATCTAAGTTACTCTTTTGTCTTATCACTGAGTTCTATTCCATTGCGTGAAGGTAGCAGTTGTTTATCCATTCATTCACTGAAAGACATTTACTTTTAGTTTGGGGCCATTATGAATACAGCTGCTATAAACATGAGCATTTTGTGTACTTATAAATTTTTATTTTTAAAAAATATTTTTTATTTTTTTTTGAGAGAGAAATAGAGACAGCATGAGCTGGGGGGGGGGGGGGCAGAGAGAGAAGGAGACACAGAATCTGAAGCAGCCTCCAGGCTCTGAACCAGCTGTCAGCACAGAGCCTGATGTGGGGCTCGAACCCACAAAACGTGAGATCATCACCTGAGCTGAAGTCAGACGCTTAACCGGCTGAGACACCCAGGCGCCCCATATAAATTTTTATTCTTTGTGGTTAATACATAAGAGTGGGATTGCTGAATCTAATGGTAAGTATGTGCTTGACTTTTTAAGAAACTGTCAAACCGTTTCCCAGAGTGGCTTTATCATTTTGCATCCCCATCAGCAATATATGAGTGATGCAGTCTTGAGCTTTAAAAAAAATTTTAATATAATATTACAAATTAAACTACAATGATTAGTCTTCTTGCATACTTAATCTACATCAGTCATTTTGCATGCATATTAAATAAGGAATTGAACTATTCTGATAAAGAATAAATCAATTGTGATGTTAAAATTACATTCTGTTCGGGGCACCTGGGTGGCTTAGTCGGTTAAGCGTCCGACTTTCGCTTAGGTCATGATCTTACAGTTCATGGGTTCGAGCCCCTCGTCGGGCTCTGTGCTGACTGCCAGCTCAGAGCCTGGAACCTGTTTCGGTCTGTGACTCCCTCTCTCTCTGACCCTCCCCTGCTCACACGCTCTCTCTCTTTCTCCTAGAAATAAATAAAAATATTTAAAAATTACATTCTGTTTATTTTAACATTGCATTGCAAGGGTGCCATGTTGCTCAACTTTAAATGGTACCACTCACATCCTATTCAATAGAATTTTTCCCTACCCATTGCTTTTAGGACTTTAATGAATTCAAACAATAAGCAGAAACATCACGTGGGTGTATTTTTAATTTTACTCAATTATTCATCATAGTATACTATCACAGCAGGTAAAATAATCAAAAACAGCTTCTGAAACCAATTCAGAGCTTTTAAAACATGTTAATACACATTTGCACAGCAACATAAAGTTATTTTTCAAAATGCGTTTACTAAAAATCAGTGGTTTAAGATATTTATATGTTTAATTTGAAGTGTGTAGCATAAAAGGGGATCTTTGGTTAAATAAGTTTGGAATAACATCATTAAACAAATATTTTTTCTACTTCTTGTAATATTCAGAGACTTTAATATTTTATTTTAAAGAGAGAAGTAGCTAATAGATTATTTCCCAAACTTATTTTATTATAGGACCTATCTTAGCAATCTCATAAAAATTTTGAACTTGTAACATAAGGATATTAGAGAGAACCATTAGAGGAAACTCATAATAGGATTTGTTCCAGATGATCAGTTATTATCTGGCTCAATTGAGTGTAGACCATCTGAGAATGGTATTACAAATTGAATGTAAAATATGAAGTACCTGCAGGAATAAGGTGAATTGGTTAGAACATTTATTATAAAGAGGGGGCATTTGTAGATAGCATCAATACATAACAGGTCATAGCCAAGTGTCAAAAACAATTTACAGAATAGTTTGCAGCTTACAGGCTCTGGTTTTAAATGACATTTCTATTGACACTTTTTATTTTCTATAAGGTTTCTGTGGGCTGACAGAAGATAGCTCTTACTTTGAAAGGCCCCCTAAAGTGTCTAAGGTGTTAAAACTATTATGTTCAATTCAAGTGTTAGATTTTTAAAAGTACTACAGAGGGTAACCTTGGGAAGCATTCACTCCACTCTTAAGGTAAAGCCTAAAGCATCTATTGTGGAAGAGTGAAATGAAAGAAACATTTCAGATGTCTCCATGCTTTTTTTTTTTTTTTTTAATTTTTTTTTAATGTTTTATTTATTTCTAGGAGAGAGAGACAGCGTGAGCAGGGGAGGGACAGAGAGAGAGGGAGTCACAGACTGAAACAGGCTCCAGGCTCCAAGCTGGCAGTCAGCACAGAGCCTGACGCGGGGCTCGAACCCACAAACCGCGAGATCATGACCTAAGCGAAAGTCGGAAAGTCGGACGCTTAACCGACTAAGCCACCCAGGCGCCCCAGATGTCTCCATGCTTTTAAACTGTGTATTCCTTTTTAGGTGCTCTGGGCATGAAGTAAGGGAAAATGTGCTTTTATAGGGTTTTGTGGGTTTGTTCCAAATGAAGATTTGATATTTGTGCCTACAGATATTTATCACTTTGTATCATACATTAAACTTAAGACTGCATGTCATTTAATAGTTTCAACTCTTCAGAACTGCTGATTTTATCAATCTTTCTACATACCTATCTATTATCTTTCTTTTATTTCTGGTCTTTTACTATCAACCACAATTTCTGAAATTGAAAAGACAGAAAAACAAGGCCATGTATTGTTATACACTTAACATAAATTTTGTCTCTCTGTCTCTCTTTCTCTCTCACATACACACACACTTTTTATTTAATTAATGCTGCTCTTGGGCAGTCAGATTTACTTTGTAAAGCTTATGGTACATTATAAAATACTCAGTTATGAAACTGAATAATTTTGACATAATGTGTGTAAAAACTCCATCCACTGAAAGTGATATAACACGTATTTGACTATGGAGTTTGAAATTAAATTCATAAATTTTCTTTTGAAAAGTGAGTGAACATCCAGATACAACCTCTGATTTTAGCAATAACCCCACAGGCCAAAACCAGTGTATATTACCCATTTCTCTCTGCAGTGTTCTTACGGTAATATCAAACCCAGTAGCTTGATTATGATCCTTTTATTTTCTCCTTTGATTACTTGAAACTTCAGCTTCTATAAAAACTATTACCAATAGTTTGTAGAGAAAAAGAAAGAGAAAAGTTAGAAGAAGGAATGGGAGGAGAGACAGCATTTCTAGAACAAACAGGTAGTTTCCAGGGGAGAGAGGTGTGGAGAGATGGTATAATAGTTGATTGGGATTAAGAGTGCACTTATTATGATAAGCACTAAGTAATCTATATAATTGGGGAATCATTATATTACACACTTGAAACTAATATAACATTATATGTTAACTATACTGGAATTAAAATTAGAAATTAAATATTTCTTAGGCATTAGAAAAATTAAAAATTACCAAAAAATTAAATACAAATAAATAAAAGTCTGTCATTAATTCTCCACATTTTTGGATTTTCCAGTTATCTTAGTGATTTCCAGTTTAATTTTGTGCGGTATGAGAGCAGACATTATATGTTTTCTATTCTTTTAAATTTGATAAGGTATGTTTTATGACTCAGAATATAGTCTAACCTGGTGAATGTTCCAGATGAGCTTGAGAAGAATGTGTATTCTGGGATTGATGGATGAAGTGAACTATAGATGTCAATTATATCCAGTTAATGAATGACGTTGAATTCAACCATGTTCTTACTGATTTTCTGCCTAATAGATTTGTCCATTTCTCATAGAGAGGTGTTGAAGTTGCCAACTGTAATAATCTATTCATTTATTTCTTTTTGCAATTCTATTATTTTGCATCACTTATTTTGACTCTGTTTTTAGGCACACTTACGTTAAAGACTGTTGTGGCTTATTGAAGAATTCACTCCTTTATTCACTCCTTTTTATTTAAAGTGGTTTCTTGTCGGCAATACATAGTTGGGCCTTGTTTGTTAACTCCCTTTGACAGTTTCTCTTTTTACTCATGTATTTACACCACTGATATTTGAAATGTTTATTCATATGGTTGGACTAATACCTATCATATTTGGTATTTGTTTTTACTTTGTCTCCCTTGTTTTTTTTTTCTATTTATGTTTTTCCCTCATTTTCTGTCTTGTATTGTTTCTAATTGGGCATTTTGTATAATTCCATTTTCTCTTCCATCTTAGAATATTGGTTATACTTCATTTTTAACTTATTTTTAGTGGTTTCAGTAGAGTTCACAATATACATTTAAAGCTAACTCAAGTCTATTTTCAAATAACACTGTAGGTAAGTGATGTAATAGATTGTAGTCAAGTATGCACAAATGACTTGAAAATATAATCCAGGGTCTCTAACCTAACTTGGAGGTAACTAAAACTTTTTAGATGTGATAAGAAAATGAAGCTAAGTTAGGGGCGCCTGGGTGGCTTAGTCGGTTAAGCGTCCGACTTTCCGACTTTCGCTTAGGTCATGATCTCGCGGTTCGTGGGTTCAAGCCCCGCGTCGGGCTCTGTGCTGACTGCCAACTCAGAGCCTGGAGCCTGTTTCAGTCTGTGACTCCCTCTCTCTCTGACCCTCCCCTGCTCACGCTGTGCCTCTCTCCAAGAAATAAATAAAACATTAAAAAAAAAAAGTTTGAAAATGAAGCTAAGTTAAAAATTATTAATACAAAAAAATAAATATATCAACCAGAACTTATTGAGTACCATTGGTATAAGTAGATTTTAAAATGTTTGATAAAGTAGAAGTGATCATATGTAACATTATGTGTATATATATATACAAAACATGGCACATATAACATGATATATATATATATAACAGAATATTACTCAGTGATTAAAAAGAATGAAATGTTGCCATTTGCAATAATGTGAGTAGCACTAAAATGTATTATGCTAAGTGAAATAATTCAGTCAGGGAAAAATAAATATCATATGATTTCACTCATATGTGGAATTTAAGAAATGAAACAGATGAATGTAGGGGAAGGGAAGGAAAAAGAGATAAAAATAGAGAGGGAGGCAAGCCATAAGAGACTCTTAAATACACAGAACAAACTGAGGGTTGCTGGAGAAGTGGTGAGTTGGGGGATGGGCTAAAATGGGTGATGGGCATTAAGGAGGGCACTTGTTGGGATGAGCATGGGGTGTTATATGTAAGTGATGAATCACTAAATTCTACTCATGAAACCATTATTACACTATATGTTAACTAACTTGGATTAAAAAAGAAACTTAAAAAAAAGTTTGAGGGGTGCCTTGGTGGCCCAGTTACTGACTGAGTTATCCAAATCTTGATTTTGGCTAAAGTCTGATCTCATGATCGTGAGGTCAAGCTCTGTGTCAGACTCTGTGCTGAGCATGGGGCCTGCTTAAGATTCTCTCTCTCCCTCTTCCTCTGCCCCTCCCTCACTTGCACTCTCTCTCTCTAAACAACATTTAAAAATACATGTTTGAGAATATGATATATACAGCAAACACAATATTAGCAGTTTTACTTACACTATGCTTAATTAAAGTTTTCAAAATGATTTAATAACTATGCATTGGTGTACTAGGAATGAAGACAGTGTTAAAATGGTGAGATGTAAGTTTACTGAAAAGGACAGAGTTGCAATGCATGAAAACGTAATATGTCATATGTTCCCCAATAAAGGAAATCTTTGCATTTTTAATTTTCAAACCTAGCTTCACAAAATCCTGAGAATTTTTTTTGGAGATATTTCAAGAGATTTCCTGATGAGGGTGGAGCTGAGTATTTGAGTATAATCTACAAGAAGGAATTTGAACTAAAATAAGTAAATTTTATTGTATAATAAGTAAGAGGACTTTGGTAGCTATGAATCAGTAGAGGCAGCAAGGACTCTGGATAAATAATTTAGAAAAGGTTCATGATAGAATACAGCCCACCAATGTGGCAGTAGCCTGGGTTTATTGGGAAAGATGGCCATTGTGAAATTAATCATTCTGAGATTACCTAAGGGATTTTAAGAAAGCTGATATATATTATTAAGATGTTTTTAGTTCTGTACTGTTTTATTTCCCCTTGCCTTTTGCCCCAAACCATTAGCAAAAGTCTATTTCACACAAGACTGTATTGGTGATATCTTGGTAAATAAAGAAGAAATCAAATTCAAACATCTTTGGGAATAAGGTGTTATACAAAAGTCACAAAAAGTTGGGCATCTGTGTGGCTCAGTCAGTTATGATTTCAGCTAAGGTCATAATCTCATGGTTCATGAGTTTGAACACTCCATCTGGCTCCACACTGAATGTGGAGCCTGCTTGAGATTCTCTCTCTCTCCCTCTACCTCTGCCCCTCATACCCACTCATGCTTTTTCTCTCTCTCTCTGTCAAAATAAATAAATAAAAATTACACAAAAAAAGTCACAAAAAGCAATAGAATAAGTCCAATTGAAAAATGAGACCTGAGGGCAAGGATGTAAAATATTAACTAATGAATAAAATTCACATGGCCTGCACCCACATATCTTCAGAAGTTTGGACAAACACTAAAATTCTCATAGGAAATGGAATGGGGTACTAAAATGTACTCAGCTATTAAAACAGTAGGTGCTTATAGAAAGCTGTGGAATAAGGGAAACTTAGATTATAATTCCAACATTTAGTAGGCTTGTCAGATAAGGCATAATTTCAAGAGGGCAGAATACTTGTCTTTTAGCATATTATATGATTTTGAAATTCTAGGCTTTTTAAATATTCAAATGTAATAAAATTATTTCTATATACGGTTTTACTGGCCTGGTGAAGGAAGTTAGGCATTCTCTGATTCTGGGTGGGCTTTGTCATTCAGGTCATCATTTCTTATCATTTCTGCAAAGTTTAGAAAGTTTATAGTAGTTATAGGAAGTTTATAAAGGTTCATATTTACTAATCCTTCATGCATTATAGTCTAAAAAAAATCTTTTTATTTTCATCTAAATTCTGAGTTTTTACAGTAATATATATTTATTAATATTATCTAAATTGTGACCATTGGGAAGACTTGTTGACAGTGGACTTCTTGGAGTGCAGGACTGTGTTTATCTTGGATCCTAGCATCTGGAGCGAGAGAGCAGAGAGAGAGAGGGAGACACAGAATCTTAATCAGGCTCCCGGCTCTGAGCTGTCAGCACAGAGCCCACCAGGGGGCTCGAACCCACCAACTGCAAGATCCTAACCTGAGCCTAAGTCAGTTGCTTAACTGGCTGAGCCACCCAGGTGCCCCTAGGAAGCTATCTTTAAAAATAAAATTTAAAATTGCCCATACAAAATTAAAAAGAGGAATCTGAGAGCCTAGTCCTAAGCTTAAGCTTCATTAGCATATGGGATAACTGCTTCTAATATAAATATTAATTTTTCTTCTTTAGTAAAATTTATATCTTTTTGCTTTACTTGTCATTTATTTCTCATGCATCATAATTTATGTTTGTTTTTAAAATATATTGTTTCTTTTCTCCTATCTGAGGAAAAAACACTAAAGGGTTTTTCTCATACTAAAAGTCATAGAACAGAGACACAAGTTTTATATAAAATGGGTTAATTATATTTTCAGAGAAGTGATACTTTTAATTAAAAAACTAAGGTTCTATGTCCAAATTTAATGTCAACTGTTCAATAGATACCATATACTTTTCTCCATTAGATATCTGTATTTCAAAATGTTTCTCTCTTAAGACCACATGATGGCAATATAACTCCAATAGAGTTACTTTCATTTTTAGGCTCCTACATTCAGGGCAATGCTGAAAAGAGATCTAATTTCCATTCTTTTGGATACCAAAAGCTTACTTGTCAAATAATCTGTCCGTGTTTTGCACTAGGGGTTTTAATTTGTTTTCACTTCACTATAGTTAATAACATATCAGGACATAAAAGTGTATATATATATATACACATATATATGTATTTATATAAAATTACTTTTTTATTTTTTAAATATTGTGCTGTCTTTAGGCAAACTTGCACATGGTAAGCCAGTGGAGTCAAGGACCTTTATTAAGACAAAAGATATTCATTGGAATATGTGACTATGGAAACACAAAGATGGCAAGAATCATTCTTATTTATTCCCCCGTCTCCCAAAACTCCATTTGCAGCCTCCTGTACAATCATTTTGAACAATTAGGAAGAAAAAAAAAGCCACATGATATGATGGGCCAGAAAAACATTAGCCACAAAAAGAAATGTTAAGTTTGAAAGTGATGAGTATTGTGAAGGTAAAGTACAAGGTATTTTGAGATCCTCTGAAAGATCTAGAAAGATTAGTCAGGTGTCAACTGCTTAAAGCAATGCTGATTGTGCTGAAACTGGAAGGATTAGGTACAACTAACCAGCTGAAGTTCAGTGTGGAGGGAGAAAGGAGGAAAAGTAGAACAATAGAACAAAAAATTTCCAAAGTTAGACTAGGCCTACATTGATAAAGGGTTTAGGAAACCATTATCTGGCATGTTTAAAGACCCCTTCAAAATAAAGGACAAGTTACTGCAACTTATCATTCTAGTATTAAGAGAAAAATGTACAATGTAGGCCTCCTTGGATTTTGGAAGAAGCATATTCTAAAACTGGGAACTCTGATAAAGCTAACTTTGAATGTGTCCCAAAGCAAGAAAAGATTCTTAGCAGGTCCAAGTTGTGGTTCGTGCAACATGCCTCTTTGACCATGTGACACAGAAGATTCCATGACACAAAAGGTATCTACGGTAAAGTTACCATTTTGAGCCCTAATATTGAAAATTTGAGTTTGGGGCAGGATCATGCCATCTGCAACAGTGTTTTTAGCATTATGTTAGATCCTAGTAGAAACAGGGCGTCTGACCTTTGGACATCAAATGACTTTGTGGCAGGATTATCATGAGCAGGTACTATCAGATCCCCTAAATCACGCAGGCTCAGCACCATGTCATGGAAGTACTATATCTATGATCAGGTTCAAGAATGTCCAAGAGCACAGGTGAGCTGAAATGAAGATATGACCAAGTCCCTCACGACAATTAGCTCTAGTGCATCATTACATCAATACCTCTCCATTGGCACAATTCATCTATGGCCTCATGGGGGCCTTATGACCAATTGATTGAGGAGAAAAAAAGCTCAAGCTTGGTGCACAAATTGACCTGTCACATTTGATCAAGTAGAAAATTGCACTCTGATGTCACTGCTACTATAGGGACTTTTGGAGTGTACATGAAATACACTCCAAGTAGACTCTGCCCTGTGGATAGAGTTTTGGGCAGTGCTGCTAGTCTTGTCATTTGTGTGCAGGGAGAGGTAACACGAGGTAAGAATTTACATGGATTTATGAGTAGTGGAAATGTCTTAGCTGGTACTTCAGAGTCTTGGGATGAGCAAGAGTGGAAACTCAAGTGTAAGAATATTTGAGGAAGAGGCATGTGTATGCACCTATGGGAAATGGGACAAAGTACAAAGAATTTTAAATCAAATGTGGATGCTGGTCAACAGACATCCAAAGAGGTACTAAATAACCAAATAGATAGGATGACTTGACCTGAATGCCAGTTCTCCTCTAATGTCAGCCATCCCAGCCCAAGTTTGGGCTCATAAATGAAGTAAACACAATAGCAGAAATAGAAGCTATGCCAACAAAATGGGGTCCCTCTCACCCTTACCTCTTCCCACCACTAAAGCTGATCTAGCTACTCCTGCTGCTGAATGTCTGACCCACCAGCCTAATACACCAATGCTGAGGCCCCAGTATACCACAATTCTTCTAGGAAATCTAACAGACACTAAGTGGGAAGTTGATTATAGCATATCCTTCAATTCTAGAAGGAGCATCAATTCATACTGGCTGGAATTGTCTTGTGTTCCAGGTATGGATTTTCCTTTCTTGTCTCCAGTTCTTTAGCCAGAGCTACCATTAAAGACTCACAATATCTAACCTACCATGATGCAATCTAGCATTAACATTCCCTCTGACCAAAGGACTCACTTTTTAGCAAAAGAGGGCATGTTCATGGCAATGTACCATGAACATAGGATCATGGTTATGTCCCATACTAATCATACCCTATGCTGGTTCTTTCACTTACCATACCTACCCATAACCCTCCAGACTCATAGGATAATAGAACAGGTTTCTAAAAGTGTAGCTGAGATGCTAACTTGGAGATGACAATGCTCTGGGGCGGGGGCGGGAGGGGGTACTGCACCATCTTTCAATATTTAGCACCTGCCTTAAGTGAAAGACAATTACGTGGTATTATCTCAAGTAGTAGATCATATCAATTCTGAAAAACAGGAATGAAAGCAGTAATGGCCCTGTCACATTATTCACAATTTTTGCTTGTTATTCCAGCCTTTTAGGCTCTGTAATTCTATGGTTCTGATTTCCAATGGGGGACTGACTCCACCAGGAAACTCATCTCAGACTCTTCGTGTTAGACCAGTGGGCAGAAAAGGAAGGCACTATTCTGAGAGGGCTAATGGAGCTTGATCATCATGAAGCAGTAAGGCAGAGCCAGAGAGAAATATATTTGTAATTCATATTATCCACTTGAGTGTCTCTTAATAGTCTCATGTTCAGTTGTAACTGTAAATGGGCAAGTAGAGCAAATACACCCTTCTAAGGGCATTGTAATCAGAAACTCATAACCTTTAGGGATGAAGTCATTGTAGGAAAGGACAATAATTTTCCCTCATCCTTCTAGTTTCTTGGCTGAGACATATACCTCACCATCCATAATAAAAGATGGATTAACAGGAGGAAAAAAATTACATATGTACTTACCTGCAGAAACCCTACAAAAACAAGATTCAGAAAGCAGCCAGATAATTAAAGCTTAAATACCATCCTGAGCTAAGGAAAGGGATAGGGCTCTAGGGCTTCAGAGAGGAGAAGGCAATTCATGGTAAAGTGAGAAAAAGAAATGTTTGGTAAATGAAGGTTGTCCTGCCATGTAGATAAGTGTCTATGAAAAAGTAGTCTCTAGTAATTGTTCTTCTCTGAGTATTGGCCCCCTTTTAATGTAAATTTCCCTCATAAATGTAGATTTCTCTTACAAATGGGTAACTTCTCTATTTTCTGAGATTCTTATGTATTTCCAGTTTCTTAAAAAACAGCTCCAAATAACCTTTATATCAATGAGGCATATTTGGGGGTGGTATATAGTCTGATACTCTTCATGACCCAGAGCAGCAGAACCACCACTCCAAAGGTGGAGAAATTCTGCAAGTGTAACCAAAAGTATGGAATCATGGCAAATATAAATGATTAACATTAATATATTACAATACATGGTATGTTGAATGAATATGATATGCTTTGTGAGTTTAACTTGTTAACTGTAAAATTTTCATCAATCCCTGTACATGTAGCTGTGACGTGGTGCTTCACAAATTTTCAATTAAAAAAAATTGCCCCTTTAGCATACCACACATAGTTAAAGGAGAGACAGATTTCTTATGTTACCTGGTTCTATGGCTACCATGTAACATGGGTGGTAGAAATAAGAGATGGTCATTATCAGTGATAGCCTCAAAACTGTATGCAGCTCTTGGTGCTATAGTTAGGCTAACTAACCTGTTCTTATAAGTATCCCTAGAAATTATGACCAAGCAGATTCCTGCAGAAACTGTGCCTAGATGGAATGTACTTAACATAAGGACCAAGGAAGTCTAAGTAGTACAAAAGATAGCTTGTGGTGGTTGCTATTGATACCCCACTTAGATACCCTTTATTAGCAGGTGCACCTGTCTTCCAATTGTTTTGACTGTGGGCCAATAATACTTCACAGATTCCTCTTTCCCTAGAGAACTCTTCTCAACTAAAGCCATCACTCATCAAGCCTCCTATCCCCACTTCCCCATGAGGAGGCAGACCTCAACCAATGATTGATTGAAACAGGGTATGAAAGGTTGGCTCCCTTGCCTCAATATGGAACTAACATAGGTGTAATTTTTGCTTGAGACTTTTCCTGTGGAATTTTCCTGGGGAATTTCCCTGTGGAACCAAGCTGAAATAATTGCTGAAGTATTGTGGTTGCTGCAATCACATACTTGTTTGGTTTGTAATCCATACCACTCTCCTGTCTCCATCATTCCTCTTCTTTGAGGAACTATCTTCTAATAAATTACTTAGATCTATCTGTCTCTACTTTAAAGAAACCTAAGACAATTGGTGGGTTTAATGCATTTTGTGTACTGATATAAAAGATATGTTTATTCTTAGTTCTATTTTATTTATGCTTTCTTGCTTCATAGCTTTTTGTTTTTATGTATTTTATTACATAGACCACTTTACTTTGATATATGTGTGTTGCATTTCTGTTACGGTGTATAACCATTGTCTATTTTTACACTTAAGCCTGCATTTTGTTATATAGAATCTCTAAGAAGTATCAGAATATGAGTATTTCCTTTTCCCTGTCTCCTTTTAATTGTTTTCTCCCACAGTCGTTTTGTGAAAGAAAACACAAGGTTTGTGAAAACACACGTTTTCTCATTTGTATACATACATACATTTAAGACATACACATAAATGTGTGTGTACATATTTCTTCTATCTGAACTCTCATTTGAAGTTAGAAAAAAATAGGCTTAGATAAATATTTTCAGAAAATGTTTGCTGTCTTAATTCAAGAACAGAATGATATAAAATATCAATAATTGTATAAACACCACTTTCTCATACAGAGTTACTTTTGTTTCATTATTTGGGGGATTTTGATTACAAATATTAAATTTGTCTTCCACATCAACTCTTTTTCTCTATAACTTTTAATTTTTTGTAAGTTTGTGTTATTTTTCTCACATTTTTTTCATTCTAATCAATGGACTCTTATTGTAGTTAGTATTGTCTCCTTCCCTTTGTGTTTTTGCTAATATTTGCCTTCACTTATGTGATTTTATTATTTTCTACTTCTTTCCTAAGTCCCAACAGAATATATTTCATCTCCTTCTGTTACCAAAACATCTCTTCCCTGAATTCTGTTTTCTTTCCTTGCTTTGAGTTCTTGTTTTACAATAAAAATTTTATTTCTCTCCTACCGAGTTCAGATTTATTTTTGTTTGTCTTTTTGAGGTGGAACCTTAGGTCACTGATTTTAGAACTTTTATCCTTTAACATAAGCATTTAAAGTATTCATTATTTTCTCTAAACACTGCTTTAGCCATATTCCACAAATTTCAATATATTGTATGGTTATTATCAGTGAATTTGAAATATTTTCTCATTTCCATTGTAATTGTTATTCCTCAGGGATTCCTTAGAAGTGCGTTGCATAATTTCCAAGGATGGGGAGCTGTTCCTACATATCTGCTAATCTAATTTAAGTCCATTGTTGTCAGTAAACCTATTCTGTATGGTTTCAATTCTTATTTATTGAAGTAAGAAAGGGCTTTTTATATGGTCCAGAATAGGGACCATCTTGATGAATTTACTATGTGTAACTAAAATCATACTCTGTAGTTGTTGGGTATAACATTCGATAATCATCAACTAGATTGTGGTAAATAGAATAATGGCTCCCAAAGATGTAAACATCCTAATCCTCAGAACCTATAACTCTATTACCATTTGTGGCAAAAGGAAATTGCAGATGTGATTAAGTTAATGGTTTTTAAATGGGAAAATTATCCTGGATTATCTGTCAGGACCTGTTGAATCACAAAGGTCCTAATAAAAGGGAGGTAGCAAGGTCAGGAAAAAATGTAGTCTAGTGACCAAAACAGAGAAGAGTATAAATACGCTAATCTTCTGGCTTTGAAGTGGCCATGAGTTAAGGAATGCAAGGATGCCGAAAAATATAATAGAATGGATTCTCTCTTCGTGCCTGGAGAGAAAGTTCAGTCCTGCCAAGACCTGAATTTTGTTTTAACCTAGTAAAACCTATTTTGGACTTTTGACTGCATGGAACTGTAGGATAAAGATTTCATTGTTTTAAGTCATTGATTTTTGTTTTTAATAATTTGTACAGAAGTAATAGCTAATGTGTAGGCCAAAAAGCTTGTTAGTACTATTCAGATCATCTGTGTTTTCACTGAGTTTTGTCTACTTCTTTTGGTTTCTCAGAGAGGAATGTTAAAATCCCTATGGTTGTGGAATTATCTTTTTGTTCTTTTAACTCTAACAATTTTTATTTTATGTAACTAGAAGCTCTATTATTAGAAGCATATGTATTCATGGTTGGATTTATACTACAAACTCTATGTCTTGGGCCACAAATCACATCTCAACTTGGCTTTTTTTTTATGTATAACTGAGGTCTTTTCCATTCATGCGTTCATTTCTGAGGTTATCCAGAAATTTGTAAGAGTGATCAACAGAATTTGGAACTTGCTTTATTTAGCTCTCTTCTACCCAGGATTCCCATCTCTATTTTCAAGTGGTGGCTGCTCTGAATTGTATCCTTTTTTTCACCATACAACTAGAAACCTCGTATAAAAGTTTTCAATGCCCCATTCACTTGTGCTGCCTTCTGCCTGACCTCAACTAATGCCATTAAAATGGGTACTTAGCCCATATGATTCCTTTTTGCAAAAGCATTCACTCCCCTCTAGAATCTGTTAATGTACCCTAATCATAGGAATGATATCTCATCATGTGTCCAGTTCCCACCCACACTCAAAGGGAGGATTATATTGGGCATATACACTGGAACAGGGAGAATACTGAGGACATCTTGGAATTCTACCCCTGACAATTGCTATGCAAAAAGTAGAGTCAACCCATTGAAAATTTATACAAATCTCACTCCATGATTAAGAACCAGGCACACGTTTCATTTCCTTTCTCCATCATGTTATCAAGTTCTAAGATAATATGACCTTTACTTGCTTATACTCTTAAGAAGAAAAAGTTATGCTGTGATTATGACATTCATTTCCTCATATTTTGGGGATTACGGCATTTTTTCTTTTTAGTTATTTTTTCTACTATTTTTACTTCTTTATCTCTACTGCTTCATCCCTAATCACACATCACTGCCTTTATTTTATTGTGCTTTTCTTTTGCTTTCTTCCTTTGTGAATAATGTCTATATATTACAATACCTATGCCTGTAACTATACGACTGCATACTTAAGGCAGTGTAACTGTTTACTGTTTTTCAAAACTAAATTCAGTTCATTTTATAAAATTGCAAGTATAAAGTTGATTCCATGGATTTATAAGTTTATTTGAAAACAGATTACTGTGATATCTAACTAGAGGTATTTTAAAAGTATTAAAAAACATTTTCCTATAATTATTCTTAAGATCTGAGAAAGCTGCATACAATTTACACTATTCTTCTTAGGAATGTTTTTGAAAAGACATGGTACACTGTAGCTTTCATGTAGCTTTGGGGGTGTTTACAATGCTGTATTATTGCTCAGGGATCAGCTCTGTGGTACCCAAAAACACAGGATACAAATCCTCTTTAAGACGGTTTCCTTGTCAGTTAGAAGTCTTCAAAGGTACTGTTTTAAACTAATTCCATAAGATTAAAAATGTGATATGTTATTAAACTTGAGCCAGTTGATAGGGTTCAGTTTACAGGAATAAGATCACATTTAAAATACTTCATTTATTTTAAAAAGGAGAAAGATTTATTTGATCTGAAGAGANAACCTATAACTCTATTACCATTTGTGGCAAAAGGAAATTGCAGATGTGATTAAGTTAATGGTTTTTAAATGGGAAAATTATCCTGGATTATCTGTCAGGACCTGTTGAATCACAAAGGTCCTAATAAAAGGGAGGTAGCAAGGTCAGGAAAAAATGTAGTCTAGTGACCAAAACAGAGAAGAGTATAAATACGCTAATCTTCTGGCTTTGAAGTGGCCATGAGTTAAGGAATGCAAGGATCCTTTAGAAGCTGAAAAATATAATAGAATGGATTCTCTCTTCGTGCCTGGAGAGAAAGTTCAGTCCTGCCAAGACCTGAATTTTGTTTTAACCTAGTAAAACCTATTTTGGACTTTTGACTGCATGGAACTGTAGGATAAAGATTTCATTGTTTTAAGTCATTGATTTTTGTTTTTAATAATTTGTACAGAAGTAATAGCTAATGTGTAGGCCAAAAAGCTTGTTAGTACTATTCAGATCATCTGTGTTTTCACTGAGTTTTGTCTACTTCTTTTGGTTTCTCAGAGAGGAATGTTAAAATCCCTATGGTTGTGGAATTATCTTTTTGTTCTTTTAACTCTAACAATTTTTATTTTATGTAACTAGAAGCTCTATTATTAGAAGCATATGTATTCATGGTTGGATTTATACTACAAACTCTATGTCTTGGGCCACAAATCACATCTCAACTTGGCTTTTTTTTTATGTATAACTGAGGTCTTTTCCATTCATGCGTTCATTTCTGAGGTTATCCAGAAATTTGTAAGAGTGATCAACAGAATTTGGAACTTGCTTTATTTAGCTCTCTTCTACCCAGGATTCCCATCTCTATTTTCAAGTGGTGGCTGCTCTGAATTGTATCCTTTTTTTCACCATACAACTAGAAACCTCGTATAAAAGTTTTCAATGCCCCATTCACTTGTGCTGCCTTCTGCCTGACCTCAACTAATGCCATTAAAATGGGTACTTAGCCCATATGATTCCTTTTTGCAAAAGCATTCACTCCCCTCTAGAATCTGTTAATGTACCCTAATCATAGGAATGATATCTCATCATGTGTCCAGTTCCCACCCACACTCAAAGGGAGGATTATATTGGGCATATACACTGGAACAGGGAGAATACTGAGGACATCTTGGAATTCTACCCCTGACAATTGCTATGCAAAAAGTAGAGTCAACCCATTGAAAATTTATACAAATCTCACTCCATGATTAAGAACCAGGCACACGTTTCATTTCCTTTCTCCATCATGTTATCAAGTTCTAAGATAATATGACCTTTACTTGCTTATACTCTTAAGAAGAAAAAGTTATGCTGTGATTATGACATTCATTTCCTCATATTTTGGGGATTACGGCATTTTTTCTTTTTAGTTATTTTTTCTACTATTTTTACTTCTTTATCTCTACTGCTTCATCCCTAATCACACATCACTGCCTTTATTTTATTGTGCTTTTCTTTTGCTTTCTTCCTTTGTGAATAATGTCTATATATTACAATACCTATGCCTGTAACTATACGACTGCATACTTAAGGCAGTGTAACTGTTTACTGTTTTTCAAAACTAAATTCAGTTCATTTTATAAAATTGCAAGTATAAAGTTGATTCCATGGATTTATAAGTTTATTTGAAAACAGATTACTGTGATATCTAACTAGAGGTATTTTAAAAGTATTAAAAAACATTTTCCTATAATTATTCTTAAGATCTGAGAAAGCTGCATACAATTTACACTATTCTTCTTAGGAATGTTTTTGAAAAGACATGGTACACTGTAGCTTTCATGTAGCTTTGGGGGTGTTTACAATGCTGTATTATTGCTCAGGGATCAGCTCTGTGGTACCCAAAAACACAGGATACAAATCCTCTTTAAGACGGTTTCCTTGTCAGTTAGAAGTCTTCAAAGGTACTGTTTTAAACTAATTCCATAAGATTAAAAATGTGATATGTTATTAAACTTGAGCCAGTTGATAGGGTTCAGTTTACAGGAATAAGATCACATTTAAAATACTTCATTTATTTTAAAAAGGAGAAAGATTTATTTGATCTGAAGAGAAACCAGAGTATATACTTCATTTATTTTAACATAAAAATGGTTATACTATACCTACTAAGATACTAGATAAGGAAAAACAATCCAAATTAATACAAGACTGAAGATCTTGACTTCCACACCTTTGAACCTTGCTTTTGTCACATGACAAAACTAAAACAATTAGTGAAGAGCTAATGTTCTTTATTCAAGAGAAAACAATCCACATATTAGCTCAATGCTTCACAAGCAGTGGTGCACTCTTCTAGAGGCATGCAGAAAGAAGGCATGTTTGGCAAGGAGTTCAGAGATTTTTTTTTTTTTTTTTTAATAAAACTAAAGGTCCTATTTTCTAGGGTAAGGTAAACTAGCAAAAGCTGAGCCAGGGAATTGTGATTGGTGTGTGTTAGGTTTTCTTGAAGTTTCCTGTAAGTGCAGGCTTACACAAATTTAGGCTTATTTGTGATTGTGGGCTGGTCCACTGTAGTGGGCTGATCTTTGAATTAACTTAATTGTTTTCTTTAGTAGATGTATAAACTTGTGTCATTTTGGTGATACAAATGACTTAATTCTTCAGATGAGAAAATGGAGGCTGTGAACAAACTAGAGGATTACAGAGCCAGATTAAGCAGTTTTAAGGGACCTTTACTCCCAATTCATTCTCTTTTCCACTGTTGCTCAAAATATATCTATACAGGTATATATAACTTTTATAAATTGATTTGCTAAAAACAAGACTGACCATTTAAAACCGTTCTGTTGTAAAATGAATAAGATTTCCTAAGTTATAGATTCAAACTTACCTACTACCAGGATTCTTCACATGTTCTAATTTTGAAAACACTAGCTGCAATGAAAAGTCAGCAAATGTCCTTGTCTTTTTTTTGCCTTCTTCTGCCTGAGCTATAGCCCTCTCTTCTCTCAAAGGTCTTGTCCAAGCACCAGGCCTTTTACCTTCTGACACGGTTAGCGTTTCTTGGAAATTGGTTGATCTATACTCTTTCTGGCAAGGTTCATAGGCAATCGATATTTAATTGAATTTTGAGTTGGAATTACTTAAACCTGAGCTTTTTAATGAAAAAAGGTGAGGTGGGAAAGTACAGAGGCTGGTTCTCCCAGTTACTTTCCTAAGCCATTACTTAAACTCCCAAATAGGCTTTTTGTTTCTTTCTTCTTTCTATCTTTGCCTATTTATCAGGAAAAGAAGCCCTCAAGTAACCTTGAAAAGTCTGTAAAACAGTAGCAAAGTAGCTAAGAAATGCCTGTGTTTGAATAATTTCAAAAAATGATTTAATCTGTACAGAGAAAATTTGTGTTCTTTCTAACACTTTGACACGTATTAAAAAGTATTTATATGAAGTTGAATGATTTTTGTCTGTAGCATTTAATTTAGAGGGTGAGATATCTTGGGTAAAGGAAAGTACACGGACTCAGAATAATTGTTTATGTTCCTGCTTTCCTCCTTACAAGCTCAGTGTGTCTTTGGACAAATTAATTACTCTCCGTTTGCAGTTTTTTCTAAGTGAAAAGGGGTACTCAAGTATAATTACCTAATTTGATTGTATTAAACAAGGGAAGTATATGTAGAAAATGTAGAAGATCTTTTTAAATTATAAATATTTTTATTAACAGAGTTCCCTTTGGGGTTTCATGTTCTAATATTTTTTAACTCACATATTAATGGTTCTATGAATTTAAATAACGTGATTTACTTTCTTCTAGACTGATAGATGGCAAACCAATTTCTAATCAAGAACAGGGGTCATCCACTTGCCTAAAACGTAGGGGACACACATTTATTTAAAAATAGTTTTATGTGTCTGTAGTACAATCTGTGTTTGCCGAATTTTTATGATTTTGTTATTGCTATCATAATTTAATTCTTATTTTCCATCTTCTCAATCTCTAAGGAATACTTTATATCCAAAAGATAGAAATATTTAAAGAATGAAGGTGCTGAGAACATTCATATACTTGATGAGCATAAAATGATCAAAGAATCATTAATCTTTTTCAATTTAATATAAAAATTTATATTCCATCAAAGGAGAGTTTCTTTGCTTAGGTTTTAGGAGAGACATACAATTAAAAACATTTAATAATAAGTGATATGTTAAAATCCCCTAAAACCTTTTTTTTTTTTTTTNTCATGGTTCATGTGTTCAAACCCTGCATTGATCTCTATGCTGATGGCTCAGAGCCTGCTTGGGGTTCTGTTTCTCCCTCTCTCTCTGACCCTCCCTCACACACACTTCCTCTCTCTCTCTCTCATAATAAATAAATAAACTTGAAGAATTGTTATATATATATATTTAAAAAAGATACATGATGTTGTGATAGAGATATGGTATCCATTAAAGTCAATGCAGATCACGTTGGAAGGTTGAAGTTCATCAAGAATTTTAAATGGAGGTGTGAGTCTTAGCAATCATTAACACTGAATTTCAAAGATGTAGTTTCAATAAAAATATGTCGAGTAAACATAATTTTTTAAAAAATGGGTATGATCTTACACTTTGAGCATTTTTATTTTTGAATGAAAACTGGGCCAAACCACAATGATACATTGTCTTTTCTGGCTGCTCAACAAAATACCATACTAGATCCGTGACTTAAACAACACATAGGGGCGCCTGGGTGGCTTAGTCGGTTAAGCGTCCGACTTTCGCTTAGGTCATGATCTCACGGTTCGTGGGTTTGAGCCCCGCGTCGGGCACTGTGCTGACAGCCAACTCAGAGGCTGGAGCCTGTTTCAGTCTGTAACTCCCTCTCTCTCTGACCCTCCCCTGCTCACACTGTCTCTCTCTCTCCTAGAAATAAGTAAAAATATTTTTTAAAAACCCACATAGTTATTTTTCATAGTTGTGGAGGTTAAAACCAAGTTTAAGGCACCGGCACATCTGGTTTGTGGCAAGGGCCTTCTTTTAGGCTTGCTGATGCCGCCTTCTCAATGTGTCCTCCCGAGGCGGACAGCCGGACGAGGAGAGCAAGCTCTAGTCTCTTCCTCTTCTAATCCTGTATGGGAACCCCACCCCCATGACCTCCTCTAGGACTAGTTACCTCCCAAAGGCCCCTCTACTGACCCCCATCACATTAAAAGTTAGGGCTTCAGCCTGTGAATTTGAGGAGAGCACAAACATACAGTCCATAATGTGTGTTAAAGGACAGTGCACTGAATATCTGTGTAACTTGACAGGCTCCACAAGTCCAGAAACAATGTAATGTCTGCACATAGTTATCCAAGGATGAAGAAAAATCGGAGATTTTTAGGATAAGAGATCATTTGTGTCTGGAGATCATAAGTAAAAATATCTGAACTATAAGTTGCAAATTTCATAACTCCTATTGTTAAGGGAACTTCAATAAGATTTCCCCCAACCAAATAGATTTTTTAAATATAAAACTGAATATCTTAGGAGGCGAAGCAATCAATAATACAACTGTGAGCTTATTCCTGTTTAGGTAAACGCTGGAGAACAAGGCTTAGTAGGAGCTTGCCCACTGTGGTAAAGGCAACCCTCAACCACCCTTTATCAAGTAAGTACACTGAGACCTTGAGCCTTCCCTTCCCAGTGGCCTGGCTTAGGGAGGAAGTGGGCAGGGGTATACTGGAAAAATATACAAAACTTCCAAGTAAGGATATACAGACTGCAAATCTGTAACGGTTAGACCTAACCCTGATTTTATTTATTTTTTCTATTGGATTAAGTAAAATTTAGCTTGAATAATTCTATTTAAATTTTATAATCAGAATCAGGAGAGGATTAAGAAAAATAGAAATATGAAAGCTATAGCTTTAAAATGGTTTCTGTTTCTGAATAATTTTAATTTAAAAGAATTTCTTCTAATGTGATGCACATAGTTCCATAAAAATAATGGAATATCTGTCAAACTGTAATGTTTTTTTCTTGGCTGGAATTTAGTGTAGGGTGCAATGCCCTTTTCATCTACACCAAAAAAATATATTAAAATACTTACTTTTTTTTAACTTCGAACTTAACAAAGTAATTTTTTTAAAATTAAATCTGCCTAGAATATGATAAAAATCAGTGTATGCTAGAAAGTAGATTTTGTGAAGTATACAATTTTATGGTAATATACACTGTTTTATAAATCTCAGCCATTTACTTAGACAATGTTATGAATGTTGTCTAATGTGGGTGTCTGAAAAATGTACTGTGTTAGATGCCAGATAATCTCATTTTGATTCCATTTAAGTTATTCTTGAGATTACCCTAAACCAGTAGGTGAACAAGAACTGTAAAGAAAATCTTAGGAATATTTAATAATAATGACTGTGAGAAATACATGTTGTCAAGTATGTGAGGATATTTGCACTATTTTGGCTATGTAAGACATAACAGGGTATAGGATGAAGACAGAATATTTATATTACCTGCTCTGCATCACTCCTACTTCTGAAGTTTTAGAAGTACTCCTTAGACTAGGCTATCTAATATTAAGTGAGATAAATTATATTAAGAAATTTGCCTCATAATTGATATATAGTTGGCAATCCAAGGTCCTTTCCTTTCCCCCCACATTTAAATAACTTGGTAACTCAGCCTTTGTTTAAATATATAATATAAGTATATTTGTACCACACTGAAGACAGGTAAAAATCAATTTTATTTAAAATAATGGTTTTTAACAACCAAAAATAAGCAACTGAGTGAGAGCAACATTAAAATATAAAACCTCAAAATGAAACAGACAGCATCAGTTAAAAAAAAACAGTGATTACATATGTGAGAATATTCTTTAATGATTCAAACAATAAAAATTCCCAACAAAAACTTAATGTTGTTTTAAAGAAACTGTTTCTTGGGCCCAGAATTCTCTCAGATGAAAGGAAAGCTATGCAGGAGATGATTCATGTAATTGGGTTCAAAATTTCTGCTGAAGCCTAGTTCCCAATACAATAAAGTTCTTAGAGGGTCTTATGAATATAGAGACAAGCCATTTTTCACACAAGCCAGAAAGCACGGGGACAGCTAGCAGAGAGCAAGATACAAACATCCCCTTGCTTGCATTTGTCTTGTGCACATTTTTAATTTACTCACGGGAGACAGCAATGTAGGCTATTTTTGTTCCTTTCTCTTGCCTATGCTTTTCACAACTATCTGAGAGGTAAGCTCGGTTTATCCACATGTACATATTTTCTTCACATTATTTGAAGACAAATACCACAACTCAGTCTTGAAATTTGTTAAGTAATATCAACCATTTTTTGCCTCTTACTGCAATAAAAAGTCATTTTTGGTATTTAGTGGTTCCATAAACAACTCACAACAAACTTTAAAATGAGTTTCAAACTTACCATTTTATGACACTATTTATCCTGCATTGCACCAGGTCTTCAACCATTTCCTAAAACCATTTCCTAAAACACCTCAAAGTGATTCAGAAGGAAACAGACCCTTCAGGGTGAAACAAAATGTATCCATCTTAGTTCTCTACTGTGGACCACAGGAGAGGCTGAAGCCTCCAGGTTTCCTCCAGGGTGGCTGTTGACCTCCCCCCACCCCAGAAGAGGGTTTTTGCCGCAGCTCAGGTGTCCCACACATGTTGCTCAATAAACATTCTTTTTCTCCATCCCAAAAGAGTTTCAGACACTTAAGGTGGATTCTGAGTAGCCATTAATTTGTCTGGGATTCCTTTAATATTTTTTTGACCAGAAGACCTTCTCTATAGATTCCATCTCTAGAAGGATATGAGGTCTTTTTTAGTGATTAAGCTCAGTAATTCAGCTCCTAAGTATTACTTTCATCTCTAGGTTGTTAACTTAAAGTTAGTTATTTTCCTTTGAGTAAATTGGGGTATTGAAGTTCTGTCCTCATTTTCAGGTGTAAAACACAGAGTCCTTAGTGTCATTTTCTCTAGCAAGTTACAGCACAATTAAGACTGGTTTTCAATGATTTGTGTATCATATGTTTATAGTTAAAAGGTTTGGTAAAATGGATAGTTATTTATGAATAAACTTTTGGTTTGATAAAAGCTAGTAATGGCATGTTAAAAGACAGCTTTCTTGTGAAGACATATGCATAGATAACATAAAAGGATAATTTGGGGGGGAAGTTTATAAGTTGTAACAAATGGATCACAAATATTTCAGAGTAACTGTACAAAAAAGGTGATATTTGTCAAAGGAACTGAGGGTCTCCCCTTTGACATGTAAACTGCTTGCATATCATCAATATATTCCTCACAATTAAAAAAAAAGCTGACTACACTATAAATTAACAATTTAGATTTATCAGAGAATTGAAATCACCAGACAAACCACTCCCCTAAACACTGTAAAAACAGGCAAACTCAGAGAATATGAATCAGCTTATCTTAAGTAGAAGCTGCCGGAGCTGGTACTAGGTAGGAACATTTAAATGATGGCTCAGTGCATTACTAAGGGCTAAGTGTGGGCGAGCTTGAGAGTTAAAAACTCCTGGCAACACCATCTTACAGTCTAAGGGAGAGCTCTCATACTTCATGAGTTTAACTCCAGGAACCCTACCAGGTGATTAGACACATGAGGAGAAAAGTAACCATTTTTAAAGAAGCTGAGACTTGCCCATAACAAAGGCATGCTAGCAAGGGAAAAGACTTCATCAGGATACTATTGGATTTGGGAGAAGTGCTAGAAGCCCAACTTCACCTCCTTCTAGCCTTTGTATCTCCCTTGCAAGAGGAGATAGAAAGCTGAAAAGGACTCATGAAGGTAACAGCCTAGGGAGATAGACTTTGAAAAGTGGATGATGGGGTGCCTGGGTGGCTCAGTTGGTTAAGCATCTGACTTCAGGTCAGGTCATGATCTCACAGTTTGTGAGCTCAAGTCCCACATCAGATTCTGTGCTGGCAGCTCAGAGCCTGGAGCCTGCTTCAGATTCTGTGTGTGTCTCTCTCTCTGACCCTTTTCTGTTCATACTCTGTCTCTCTCTGTTTCTTTCTCAAAAATAAATAAACATTAAAAAAATTTTTTTAAAAAGAAAAGTAGATGATGAATTCAAACTTGTACAGGTTGCATTTTAAGCACCCATGACATACCCGAGTTGCATAGGCAGTTCAGGAAAGCAATTTGGGTAAATATATTGTTTGGGAATAATCAGGAGAAAAGTAGTATTTGAACCATGGCAAAAGGTATGGTGACATATGGCAACCTAAGGGAGAGAGGCCAAGGCATCCAAGCCTTGAATCTTAGGTAACACCAGCTCTTAAAGGATTTATAGAGGAAGAGAACTGTATTGAGACAAATAGAACAGTACGATATGTCAGATAAGAAACTAGAGAAAATGGCCTCTTGAGAACTTAAGGAAACAATTGGAGTATTCATTGCAGATGTGGTGATGAACTGAGGGCATTGTTAAGAGATTGATGTGATGGGCAAAAGTGTTTTAGATAAGGTAGGGAAAGATGAACTATAAAACTAGAGAAATATGAAGAAGTCAAGGGAAAAAGAAAATTTAGGGCTAGAAAATGTGATATATGAGTTTGAAGTTTCAGCTCTTGTGATAGAGAATATGCTTTTGCCAATGGAGAGCTCCACTAGAACAGAAATGAAGGTGATTGGAGTTGAGAGAAGTGAGGAACTATAAGCCAATAGTGGACCAGTTCTCATTGGTGACAAGGACATGAACTGAGGAAAAGAAAAGGAAGGATGTGGTACAAGGACAACCAATAACAGTGACTGAGATATTTTGATTTGGCAATAATAAAAGATAATAGTGAAAATTTCTTTCTCATTTCTCTACCCATCCAGCTTGAAATCACATCTTTTTTAAAAAAATACGTATTTATTTATTTTTGAGAGAAAGAGAGCACAAGCAAGGGAGGGGCAGAGAGAGAGAAAGAAAGAGAGAGAGAGAGAGGGAGAGAATCTGAAGCAGGCTTCATGCTCTGAGCAGTCAATGCAAAGTCCTTATGGGGCTCAAAACCACAACTGTGTTATCATGGCTTGAGCCGAAGTTGGAAGCTTAAGTGATTGAGCCACTCAGGCGTCCCAAAATCACACCTTTAATTTTTTTTTAATGTTTGTTTATTTTTGAGAGAGAGAGAGAGGTAGAGGGGCAGAGAGAAAGAGAGAGGGAGACACAGAATTCGAAGCAGGCTCCACGTTCTGAGCTGTCAATGCAGATCCCAATACACGGCTCAAACCCAGGAACCATGAGATCATGACCTGAGCTGAAGTCAATGCGTAACCGACTGAGCCACCCAGGCGCCCCTCAAAGACACAACTTTTAAGTAAGTTTGTATATATACTTTTCATCTTTAAATGCTTAAATGTGCTTAGAAACTGATAATCTGTTTTTTTAAATACCTTGGATAAAAAACAAACAAACCCAAAAATTGAATTTAGATCCTACATTCTTGTTATTCTAATACTCTAAAATATCTTTCCTGTGATTGAATTGATCAATGTTTTCAACTTCAAGGAAAATAACATGACCTCTGGCTCTAAATTAGGACTTGTTAATTCAAAACTGCTCTCTGTATTCAAAGTAAAACCCTAATTTAGGAAATTTGAAAATACAATTAAAAATAATTATAATTTTCATGATTTTTAAATTTAATTAGCAATCTACATTTTTTTCATTCAATCATTTGTTCACTATTCTGTGAAATGGACATACATAGTTAATTCTCATTGTTCACAGTAGTTACGCTTCAGACGTTGCCACATGGAATTAGCAAACCATCGCTCTTGGGGGAAGCACAAGGTTAGGTTCCCGCAAACCTGTGGTCACAACACTTGTCAACTAACCAATACATAAGCTTGTTTGATGTATGTTTCTGTTTAAAGATATTTCCTTTAATATACATTTGTGATTGATTAACTTTGACCTGGTGATCAATAGCACTTTCAACTCATATCTCAGTGACACTTATCTAACACATATATTCTCTTTAAGCAACATTATAGTCTTCTTGCATGTAAAACTGCTGCATAGCTCTTTACCACTGCACTTGGGACATTTGCAACAGCAGAGTTACTAACAAAAGACACAAATGCAGAAAACATAGCACTATATTGACTGTTAAAAGGACAGTTGAAAACTGAAATGGAAAGACCATCCTTTTTTGACTCAGCTGGGAACATACTTTTTGTTTGTTTGTTTAATGTTTTATTTATTTCGGGGGGGGCAGGATGAGCAGGGGAGGGTCAGAGAGAGAGGGAGACACAGAATCCAAAGCAGGTTCCAGGCTCTGAGCTGTCAGCACAGAGCCGGACACAGGGCTCGAACCCATGAAGCGTGAGATCATGACCTGAGCTGAAGTTGGATGCTTAACTGACTGAGCCACCCAGGCGCCCCAAGGGAACACACTTTTTGGACATCTCAAATTTTTTGCTCCTCTGTGCATGTCCCTGAATATGGGAGGAAATGCCATGAGTATTGATTTTGAAGTTAGAAACAAATTTTAGTGAGTAGGCTAAATTACAAATATGAAATCCATGAATAATGAAGAGTGTGTGTGTGTGTGTGTGTGTACATATGTATAATGTTCCATAGGAACTGTTTATAAGATTCTTCAGTCTAGCAAGGCTTTTTGTCTTTTTTTTTCCCCAACAAATGTATATATCAATGGCCTTTCAATCTACTCAAGTTAATAAGTGGGAATAATCTTTGACTTTATCTACAGCACTGAACACAATTTATCATCAACTGTTTGTTAGGATACTTTTGATTGTATGTGACAAAATCAACATGGGTTATTTTAAGTATGGAAAATAACTTTTATAAGCATCACAGATTAACTCAAGACAAGAATCAGTGTGGGCTTCTGTGTTGAACTGTAGTGAAGGACTTGAGTGTCTTCAGGTTCTTTCTTTCCTTTTCATGTTTCTACTTGGGTCTACACATTTGTATCATTCTTGTTACTCATTAGCTTCCTCTCCCACAGTGAATTTATCAAAATATAGCCACCCATATTTTTTGAATGAACAGAATTTGTAGAATAGATACCATTTTCCCCCAGATCAATACTCATCAATCCATAGAAAATAAATTTATTGATTATCAGAAAGAGTCAAACTTCTTTTTTTATAATTAAAAAATGTTTTAATATTTATTTGTTTTTGAGAGAGAGAGCCAAGTGCATGCCCAAGAAGAGCAGGGGCAAAGAGAGAGGTACACAGAGAATCTGAAGCAGCCTCTGCACTGTCACCGCAAAGCCCAGAGTGGGGCTCAAGCCCACAAACTGCAAGATCATGACCTGAGCAAAAGTCAGACACTCAACCTACTGAGCCACCCAGGTGCCCCAGAAAGAGTTCTAAGTAAGCTTTCTGCAACTGAGTGTTTATGGACAAACAGGATAAATTTTTATTCTATGAATAGTATAAAAAGTTTTTCCTTTCTAACTATAACAATGGTCATCTGTACCCAACTATTGTCCTGAAAGAATAATTTGTGTGGCAGTCATACTAGACAGTATTCAAAGCGCTTTAATATGCAGGGATACTTCTGCTAAATACACCTACCAATCACATCATGACATATCTACCCATCACATCTTAGTTTTTCAAATTACAAGATATATTACTGAAAATCTGAAATTAAAATAGAAACAATGGCAAAATCTTATTCATGTGATTTTTAACTATCAAGATTTTACTGATTTAGAATACATTTTTCTTTAAACTGGATAGAATATAAAAATGTATAATTATCCAAGCTCTTAAACCACACTAGTTGTGTCTAATTTATTTTTTAATGTATACCTCTCCCAAGCTAGCTTCTGTTATCTCAGGATACCCTCTTTAGATTATGCTTCCAAACCATAGTAGGGTGTGTGTTAAGGGAAACAAGCTAGGAAAAACATTCATATATGGGTATATTTTCTATAAACATATTTAAAAAAGCACCACTTAGTAAATTAGTTTAGGAATAACCATATGACTGATAATTTATTCTATCTATTAACATTGTTATAAAAAGTTCAAAAGTTTCCCATATGTAAAACTTCCTACACTCCTGTCCCCTCATTGTGAGCTACCCATCTTATTTCCTAAAATTTAATAATTATAATTGAGCTCTAACAACTAGCCTTTTGCTATCACCCATAAAAATGAACAAAACTCAGAATTTATAAGGGGCACCTGGGTGACTCAGTCAGTTGAATGTCTGACTCTTGGTTTGTGCTCAGGTCATGATCCTAAGGTCATGGGATAGAGCCCAACAACAGGCTCTGTGCTGAGTATGGAGGCTCCTTAAGTTCTCTCTCTCTCTTACTCTCTCCTTCCCACCCTCTGCACCTCTCCCCCACTCATGCTCTTTCTCTCTTTCTCTCTAAAGTAATAAATAAACCTCACAATGTATACATGATTTCTCTTTCTAATAATTAAAGAGGTCTGAGGTCTTCACACCAGCATTTATGCTATAGGGTTACATGTTTTGAAATTAATCACTGAATTCATTCTAATCAAATTTTGATAGTTCTTTAGGAAGGGATTTCTACCAAATGAAAACCTAAGCACTGTTTGCAGCTGCCAGAGATTTTTGTGCTTTCCCAGGAATACCTTTGTAGTGAAGTGAAATTCTGCAACCAAAGACTCACTTTCAATGCAGGGAAAACCAGATAAGAGAGAGGAAGGGCAAATAATTCTCCCTGACAAGCACTTAATTAGCATCTTAACAGAGTATCTACACTCCTGAGTAGAAGTTGTGCTGATGCATGCTGTATCTCATAAGGGCAAGGTAACTAGAGTTTCTTTTTTTTTTTGTTTCTTTTTTAAGAAGCTCTGAGTTCTTTTTCTTCAGTAACAGCTGAATGTACAAATAGTATTTAGATAACATCCTGACAGACGAATCCCCTTTGCTGCTCAAAATCTACTTGGAATCATTAGAAATAACCGTCAAGGTAGGTAGAGAATTAAGTGAAGTAGACCTATGGGGAAGGGTTTTATTGTTACAGAGCATTAGATCCATATTTTCCTTGTCTTTTCACTTGTGCATTATCCTAGTTGAGTAACAACTTCACTGAGGAAAACTGAAGCAGTTGCAAGAGATTGACAAGTCTCCCCCCATGGCATCCACCTTCATACCCATGTCAGTTTCCCTACACCTGAGCTACCTCCCTGTTTATAAGAAAGAACTGTTCCTGCACTGGAGTTTTTCCTGAGGCATCATACCATCAGCACAAACACATGTAGTATTTATCCTATCCTAAAACAAAAACAAATAGACCCCCCAAAACTGTCTTTTGTCTTCCTCTATCTCCCAGGTCTGGGTAATTTCTAATAAGTACAGCTAAACTTGAAAAGATTCTCCATACTCAGTGTATCTCCAAATGTTCTCCTCCTATTCTCTCTGAATGCCTTTCATTGATTTTGTTTTGTACCCACTGATATGTCAGGACTATTCTTATTGAGGTAATGATAACCTTTCCTATACCTATCATACTTCTCAGTTGAGGCTCCGTAATAAAAGATTAACAAGAGAAAAGGTTACTAATGTGTATCATGCATGTAAAACATGGGAGTACCCAGGTATGAATAACTCAAAGAGTTAAGCCTTAGAATTGAGGCTTAAATAGCTGATTCAACAAAGACAGTAAATTTATAGAGAAATTATAGAACAAAGTAGTTTTAAACTTCCAGGAGCGGCAAACTGTGGTAAGTTAAATGGGAAACTAGTGCATAAAGGCTGATTAGTAATGTTTGTTATGTAGATTCCTTCCTTGTAGTCTCCAGGCTGATACGTGTCTATCAGATGACTAATTTTTGTTCTTCCTGATAGAGAGGGGAGCAGTCAATATAAAAACCCAGCACTGTGTTAATTTTCTAGCTTCTAGAGGTTACCAGCATAGATCTTTTCCTCTTCCTTGAAAACCAGCCATGCACATCAAATCCTTCTCTCTTCACAGCACTCTGACCTTGCTCCACTATCAGATTTCTTTGTCTGACTCTTCTGCCTTCTTCCTCTTTTAAGAGCTTTTGGGTAACATTGGATCTACTTGGATAATCCAACGAAATCTCCCTACTTAAAGATTGTTGATTGGCAATCTTCATTTCCTTTTTCCCTGTAATTGAACACACCCATATGTTGCGGACGAAATGACACAAAGGACAAGACACACACAAAAGACAGACACAGACACAACTCCGGCCGGAGGAACAATTCTACGCAAGCCCCTCTTGCGGTTTATTTTACACCCTGGTAACTGGATACAAACTGAAATCTACAAGATGCATTCCTTTACCAATTAAGGGCAAGAAGCCAAACACATTTCAAGGACGGGGGGAGCAAAGGGAGGAAGCGACCACAACATGTTTACTAAGAGGCCTGCTCACAATTCCAGCCTCCTCCTTATTTCTAAGGAGGGCATGTTCCCTCGTTTGCGAGCGGACCATTAAACTTGGATATTGTGTGCAGGCCTCCTGGCAGAGCATCCTGTTTGCAGGCATGCTTTGCCCAGGCAGGAAGCCCTGTGTGCAGGCACATCCCCGCATCCCTAACCACGCTTTCTTGTGGTCACTGTCGGGCTCCCACACCATAGGTTCTAAGGATTACAACCTGCTCATCTCTAATAGGATGTCATTTTGCCTACTGCAAATATTATCTTTACCAAATTCATTTAGAATCAATAGATACTCAAAATAAATTCAAGATCTAGAAAGGAAATTAGCATAAAACTATAAAACAGGTAACATTATATTCATTTTCCAAGTGAGGTACTGCAGTCTCCGAAAGAAAATATTGTCATTTGCCCAATCATTTGACTCACATCTGTCCCAGTCTGCAGTCTGTATTCCTTCCATTAATTATGTTGGATAGTATTTGTTGCCTATAGAATATGATATGGAGATGTTAACATAGATGTTAACTTCTTGGTTACTTAAAACCGTCCTTAGCATCCATGACTTCATATATCAGTGGCAATAAATGCCTTCTCCATAGTTTATCTCAGTGCGGTCAGTGGATTTAAGAAGCTTTTGTTGGAAAACAGAGATTCAATCTTTGAGTGTTTTATTATGGTATAGTTAAAACATTAATTCTGTCACATTTATAATGGGAACTTTGTATGAAAGAGTACAAAACACTCCTTGACCTCTCTCTTGCAGTGAGAGTTAATGTGCTCTCTTGTTTGGCTGGGGTTAACTTTAATTAGCAACTTAACAGAGACATTTTGGAGATCTCACTTGCTGATACATAAGAAGCAGGCACTGATTTGCATAATGCATCCTGCCAAGTTCAAGTGAATACAATAGCATAATTGAATACACTTTAGCAAAATAAGAGAATAGAGAAATCTACAAGAATAAATTTGTCAAGAACAAATTTTGTCAGTACTCAAAAGAAATGATATTTTTATATATAGTTCACAGAATTGTTTGTGGTTAAGAATACATATATCATGGAGGTATTCTGTCATGGGCCCCTACAGTTTTATTAACAAATGGCATGTCATATGTGTAAACTGAACTTTCTGTATCTGAAATCAATTTAATCCCATTATCCCAGTAAAAATGTAGCACACTGCTTTGTGTATTAAAGGCATTCTATAAATATTTGAAAATTGACATTTAAACTCAAAATAAAAGTCTAAGAAAGAAGACATTTATATAATAGGGTTAATATTTACAAAAGAAATTCAACTAATCGGTCAAATAAGAAATCAAAAGAGAAAGTAAAAAATACCTTGAGAAGAATAAAAATTGAAAAGTAACATACCAAAATTTATGGAGTGCAGCAAAAGCAGTTCTAAGAGAGATGTTCTTAGCAATAAATACCTACCTCAAGAAACCAGAAAAGTCTTAACCTAACTTTACATCTCAGGGAACTAGAAAAAGAAAAACAAACAAAGCCCAAGTTTAGAAGGAAGGAAATAACAAAGATTGGAGCAGAAATAAATGAAATAGAGACTTAAAAGACGTTAAAAATGATCAATGAAGCTAAGAGATGGTTCTTTGAAAAGATAAACTAAATTGACAAAACTTTAACTAGAATCACCAAGAAAAAAAAAAGATAGGGCTCAAATAAATAAAATCAGAAAATACAGAAATAAAGGATCGTGAAACTACTATGAACAATTATATGCTAACAAATTACACCTGGAAGAAATAGATACATTCCTAGAAATACACAACCTACTAAGAATGAATCAAGATGAAATAGAAAATCCACACAGCTTGATTACTGATTCAATTGCTACTAGTATTCAAAAACTTCCCAACAAGCAAAAGTCCGGGACAAGAGAGCTTTACAGGTGAATTCTAACAAACACTTGAAGAAAAATTAATACCAAAACATTTCAAGCTTTTCCAAAACATGGAAGAGGAGGAACTCTTCCAAAGTTTTTTTTAACAAGGACAGCATTATCCTGGTACCAACGCCAAATAAAGATACTATAAAAAAAAGGAAATTACAAGCCAGTATCCCTGATGAACATAGATGCAAAAGTCTTCAACAAAATATTAGGAAACTGATTTTAAAAATACATTAAAAGGATCATACAGCATGATCAAGTAGGACCTATTCCAAGAATACAAAGATGGTTCAATATCCACAAATCACACAATGTGAAATACCACATTAACAAAATGAAGGATAGAAATCATATCACTTCAATGGATGCACAAAAAGTATTTGACAAAATTCAACATCCATTTGTTTTTTTAAATATTTTAAAAATTTATTTATTTATTTTGAGAAAGAGAGAGAGCATGAATGGGGAAGTCGAAGAAAGTGAGAGAGAGAGAGAGAGAGACAAAGAGAGAAACAGAAAGAGAGAGAGAGAATCCCAAGCAGGCTTCTTATTGTCAACACAGAGCCTGATGCAGGGCTTGAACCCATCAACTATGTGAACATAATGTGAGCCAAAATCCAGAGTCATATGCTTAACTACCCAGGTGCCCCAATCAATGTCCCAACATCCATTTATGATAAAAACTCTCAACAAAGCAGGTAGAGAAGGAATGTACCTCAACATAATAATGGCCCTATATAAAAAGCTCACAGCTAACATCATATTCAGTGGTAAAAAACTGAAAATTTTTCCTCTAAAATTGGGAACATGACAGGGTGCTCACTTTTACCTGTTTCAATCCACATTGTTTTGGAAGTCTTAGCCAGAGCAATTAAGCAAGGAAAATTTGTAAAAGACATCCAAATTGGAAAGAAAGAAGTGAAACTGTCTATTTACAGATGGCATGGTATTACATATAGAAACCCTAAAAACTCCATCAGAAAACTGTTAGAAATCATAAATGGATTCAGTAAAGTTGCAGGATATAAATCAATACATAAAAATCTGTTGCATTTTTATGCACTAATAAAATAACAGAAAGAAATTAAGAAATAAATCCCATTTATAACTGAACCAAAAAGGAAAAAAAATACATAGGAATAAATTTAACCAAGGAGGTAAAAGACCTGTATATTAAGAATTATAAGACTGATATTGAAGAAGACACAAATAAATGGAAAGATATAATGTGCTTATGGATTGGAAGAATTAATATTGTTAAAATTTCCTTTCTTTCCAAAGCAATACAAAGATTCAATGCAATCCCTATCAAAATTCCAAAACTCTGTGAATTTTTCACAGAAACAGAACAAAAATCCTGAAATTTGAATGGAACTTTAAGAGATTCCATAGAGACAAAGCAATATTGAGAAAGAAGAACAAAGCTGGAGGCATCTACTCTTTGATTTCAAACTGTATTATGAAGCTATAGTGATGAAAACAGTAATGTATTTTCATAAAAATAGACATATCAATCAATGAACAGGATAGAGCCCAGAATTAAACCTACACATATATGATCAATTAATTTATGACAAGAAAGTCATGGTATACAATGGAGAAAGACAATCTCTTCAATAAATGGTTTTGAAAATTGGACAACCACATGCAAAAGAATGAAACTAGAACACTATTTTATACCATAGACAAAAATCAACTTAAAATGAGTGAGACCTGAATGTAAGCTCCTTAGCACAGGTCTTGGCAATGATTTTTTGTTTTTAATTTGATACCAAAACCAAAAGCAACAAAACAAAAATTAACAAGTGGGACTATAGCAAAATGAAAAGCTTCTTTGTAGTAAAGGAAACCAACAAGATGAAAAGGCAATTTACTGAGTGGGAGAAAATATTTATGACCAAATTATCTGCTAAGGGGTTAATATCCCAATTATATAAAGAACTCAAACAATTGAATAGCAAAAAACATCCTCTTAAAAAATGAACAGAGGATCTGAATAGACATTTTTCTAAAGGAGACATACACGTGGCCAACATGCATATGAAAAGACACTTTGCATCATTAATCATCAAGGAAATGTAAACAAAACCACAATGAGATGTCACCTCATACTTATTAGAATGACCATTGTAATAAAAAGCATCCTAGAAATAGCAAGGGTTGGCAAGGATGTGGAGAAAAGGGAACTCTTGTGCACTATGTTGAAAATAAAAATTGGTTCAGCCACCATGGAAAGTCGTATAGAGGATTCTAAAAAAATGAAAAATAGAAATACCATATGACCCAGTAATTCCACAACTGGGTATTTATCTGAAGAAAACAAAACACTAACTCAAATATATGTGTACCCCCGTGTTCATTGCAACATTATCTATAATACCCAAGATGAGGAAACAAACTAGTATCCATTGATGAATAAATGGATAAATAAGATAAATATCTCCACACTGTGGTATTATTCAGCCATGAAAAGAATGAAATCTTGCCATTTGTGACATGGATGGACCTCAAGAGCATTACAGTAAATAAAAGAAATCTGACATAAATACAATATGATGTCTTTTATATGTGGAGTCTTTGAAACACACAAAACAAAACAACTATGCTCATTAATGTGGAGAACAGACTGGTGGTTGCCAGAGGCAGGGGTTGGGGGTAGAAGAAATAGATGAACTGTTTTGTTGTTGTTGTTTAAATAAATTCAATAAAGAAGTCTAAATTTAATAAAAAATAAAAATGAATGATATTGACGCTCTTTGTGATGTTAAATGTATGCATTTGTTAGAGAAAATTAGAGAAATGGTTTAATAGCTTACCTGTGGGGAAAATCTACAATAGCTAAATTTATCTGCATTATTCTGAGCACATGAAATTATCGACAGCAACATGCAAAGAAAGAACCTAATGGGACTTTCATTGATAATGACATTGACTTAGATTTTTAAGACTGTTTAGGAAGTTTTTAAAAGTTTACTGTTGCAACATAGTTAGACTTAACTTTGCATTATATCATATGTCAGCCTGAAGCACAGAATAGCTGTAAGTAGAAGAGATGAGTACAGGTGTACACTGTGAGACTGGATGACAGGTATCTATGTAAACAAACTAAAAAAAAGACACTTTTTTGATTGGATGACTTTTTTTCATTGAAGTAAAATCCATGATTTATCCCATAATATAAAAAGAAGTAGAATGCTCTTATAAGATGGCTATCCATTTCAAATGGTGGGAAAAGTACCTTGTCTCTTAGTAATTTAATTATTTAAAAAGAAAACCTCATGGCACACCTGGGTGGCTCAGTCGGTTAAGTGTCCAACTTTAGCTCAGGTCAAGGTCTCATGATCTGTGAGTTCCAGCCCCCTGTTGGGGTCTGTGCTTGGAGCCTATTTCAGATTCTGTGTCTCCCTCTCCCTTTACTCCTCCCCTGCTTGCACTCTCTCTCTCAAAAAGAAATAAAGATTAAAAAAATAAATAAAGAGAAAACCTCAAGTTTTATGGATAGGTGAGCTGCAAAATTTCATTTTGTTCCCCCCCCACCCCCACTCTTATATTCTTCAGAGGAAACAAGAAACAAACTTGATAAAGCATCATACTATGTCTTAGATATTATGGTCATTCTACAAGTATGTGTGGATCACCTACAATATGACAGGCACAAGTATTTTTAAGAGCCTGCTATTTGCTAAGCTGTGCCCTAAATGCTGAGGATACATCGAACAACTCCAGTCTTTTATCTCAAGGATTTTATAGTATACAGATGCCTACTTGGGCACAAGATATATAGAGATAAACATGTATATTTGTACTTCCTGTCCTTAAGGAATCACCTTGAAAAGGCATCAGAAAGCTTTTAAAATAGCTTTCTTTGGAACTCGA
Source organism: Crocuta crocuta (assembly GCF_008692635.1). NCBI lineage: Eukaryota > Metazoa > Chordata > Mammalia > Carnivora > Hyaenidae > Crocuta > Crocuta crocuta. The sequence goes on from NW_027528617.1 coordinate 3,685,411, forward strand.
AGCACATATTGTAATATTCCAAATGGAAGCATATGACCAATTCTCTATATTTCTCCTCTATGCCTTAACTGAAACCTGGCTGACCTCCAAACACCTGACTTCACTGTAGTCCTTTCAAGAACGAGATTGTTTATTCTCCCACACCCCAAATTCCTAAAGCCATTCCAGCATTCTCCTACTTTCTCTCACCAGTTCTGCATCATTATTTTTCTATATTCATGCAAGAAAAACCCCTTCATCCTCAATGGTTTATGGTATCCAATTTGCCATCCTCTAAAACCGCTTCCTTTCTGCCACTTTTATATCAAATCAGCCCTTCTCTGTATTCATTGAGGGGTTTGGTCCACAGCTTATCTCCTTTTTTCCATCTCCTTTTTCTCTATTTTTCTGAAAGATTTCCATATATAAGTAGAGGTCCTACTCTCCAGTCACTCCATTTATTTGGTCTTCAAATCCAGTCACTTTCATTAGCACTGTGGTTGAGCACGCACTCCAAGGCAGCACACTGGAAGTTACCATCTGAAAGTTTCCCACAGCAGGAATTTTAATATCTCACACAGCCTTCTTCTGTCTAATACCCTGCTCTTCTACCTTTCTGAGTCTCCTCCTAAATATCCTTGGTCTTTGACTGAATTGATCCTTTAGCTCCCCTAAAACCCTGCTTCCTTCCCTAAACTTTGGACATTTTGAGGTTCCTAACCTCCCATACTTTCTCTGAAGCCCTTGTGAATCCTTCACGCCATGTTTTTCTTCTCTGTTAACCGACTCATGTCCAACCATCAGTCTTCCTCTCCGTGTATCAGTTTTCCTCACATCGTTGCTGAGCAATGCAAGAGAAAATGTCACGACCACATGATTGTTAATTCTAGAAGAGCATTCTCTATAATCTTAGGTGGTCTTTCAATACAAATAAAAAATGAACACTTTTGGTCAGCTATGTCTCCCATTTCTTCCCTCCTTCTTCCAGCTCTCACAAGTACCAAGACAATCTTCCAACAACTCTCCCCTTAGTGCTGCCTGACCCGGCTTTCTGTTAGTTGGTGACTCTGCTTCGCGCTTAGGTGTCAAGTCTCTACTTCTTATTATCTTATTTTCCCTTTTAGAGAAAAAGGGGCCAATAATCTGGATCTAATGCATGTCCTCTCCAGAGGCATTTTGCTGCATTAATAATCTCTTTATGTATTAGATTATTTCTTAGTGTGTATAAAAACGCTCATCTCTTCCTTTGGCAGAAGAGATGGGGTATTTCTCCTTAACGCTCATCATTATAGCACAAATGTTTTACTGGTTTTTGTTTTTCTTTGTTTAACCAAATTTCCCAAAAGCACAATTTATATACAGTCATTGTATTCCCTCATGAACCATTCACTTTTCATTTTACAAGAATATGGCTCTATAGGGGTGCCTGGGTGGTTTAGTCGGTTAAGCGTCCGACTTTAGCTTGGGTCATGATCTCTCGTTTAGTGGGTTCGAGCCCCGCGTCGGGCTCTGTGCTGACTGCCAGCTCAGAGCCTGGAGCCTGTTTCAGTCTGTGACTCCTTCTCTNTCTCCCCCCCAGAAATTAAAAAAAAAAAAAAAAAAAGAATATGGCTCTATTTCCAAAAGACCCCCACATTTTTTCTAGGGCCCTCGCTCTACCTAGAATGTGTCATGAGCAACTCTTTTCAGTATAAATATATATTAAGAAGCACTTACTTTCCTACATTGTAATTTCCTGTCTGTATCCCCTGACAAACATATAGGAACCATGTTTTGTCAAAATTGTAGTCTGACTAGCAAGTGCTAACACAGCATGTACTTGAATATTAGAATGAATGCCTATATCACCACAGAAAATGAGCCTAATGTGCATTATTCCTATGAATTCTTAGAAAGCTATGAATTCACTGAAAGGGTGTTATGATCATTTAATCTAAGTTCCCAATTTTCTATGAAACCCTAAAAGTCTTGTCTCCACCAATTAGTAGTAACCTTATAAAGTCCTTTCCCTTCATTGCCTTATAGGTAAAATCAAAAGATTAGAATAGACTATAGTCTCAAATTGTTTTGAAATGGACTTGTTTCAAGTATAATTTTCAAACACAAACTACATGTCACTTGTGTAAGTGATGTTAGTATACTTGCCTGAGGCAAGGTCAAGGTGTGACCATTTAATTAGACTCCTTGACTCCTATCCTTGGAGTTCTTTAGAGTAGTTGCCAATGAATGAACTGTAGAAGCTAGACTTGCTGCCAATTCAAAAGGGTTCTAATTGTTTCCACCTCATTTCTTGTTGTGTGTTGCAAATAGGGAGATAAGAGAAATTTTTTAACCTTTTGTAATTTTGTGACAATGAGTGATGAGAAGAATCAGATATCCATATTTCAAATATTGCAATAAAATGATTATGTTCCAAAGAAGATTTAATTTTACACAAATATACCAAGAAATAGAAGTAAAATAGATAAAGAATTTTTTAAATGTGCTGCACTGTTTTAGTTTAAATCTAAGTTTCTTTTTCTCTGCAGATTGGACACTGTTCTATTTTTGCTGCTCAGGCTATCACTTTCCTAAAGCAGTTGAATAAGCCCCAGAGGACAAAGGTATCACTCTGAAGGGCATGAGCTTTGCAGTAGGGAAGCTATTGGAATTCTATTCTGTTGACTCAGTGTCTCCTTAGATCAGATGAGTGAGAGAAGCTGAGCCTGTCAGCAGATTTACGCCCACTGCGCACACACATACCGAGTCAAACAGGGCAATGGTAACCCCAGAGTTCCCGATTTATGGACAGTCTCTCCAACTTGAAGGGTAACACTGAAGACACCATTCAGTGATCTGCAGCAATTCTCGCTGTCAATATGGATTTTTACAGAAGAGTGTATGTGGCCTAAAGCAACAATGGAATAGTAATAAAATCGATGTTCCATGCTATGGAACACAAAATATCTAACCCCATTATTTAAATAGAATCAAACCCAAATGCACAATGTCTAAAAATACAAGACTTTAAATTTAAAATTAATAAATTTGATGCATTGCAAGCTCCTGAAGCTTCAGTGAAAATGACACTATATCCAAGTGCTATCTTCCGTGTGATATAAATTGCTCCAGTAAATTTTGGAAAAAGTGACCTACCCTCCCACAATGAAGATCTTCTACTTAACCCTTAGCTTCCCAAACAACTAAAGTGACACCATATTTTCCTAGCTTTCAAATTATATAGGATTTTATTGTAGTTTTCAAGTTCAATAATATTGAGTCTAAGGCTCAATGTAAAAAGTATCAATAAAATAAAGAACATAAAGTTGATTGTGGCTGCACCAACTAAGTTTGTACCTTATAGGGTCAGTTTTCTCCCTTTAGACAGAATTAATTGAAATGTTCAGAAAAGTAGAATTCTATGCTTACTGAATATTTCTATAGAAGAAGAGTCAAAATTTCCCACCATTGATAATGTATAACTCCATCTAGAAACTTCAGTTATCAGGAAAAGTGTATTTTTCAGTGGATACAATGACTCCTGCACAATATCCTTGACATCTTAAAAAATAGTCTTTCCTGTTACCCACCATCTTTTACCCTTCAAAGGCCCCAACTCCCATATTTTTTATTGAGATGTAATTGACATATATTAGTTTCAGGTATTATGATTCAATATTTGTAGATATTGTGAAATGATCACCACAATAAGTCTAGTTAATATTCATTACTACCTACAGTTACAGATCTTTTTCTTATGATGAAAACACTTAAGATATACTTTCTTAACTTTCAAATGTACAATACAGTATTATTAATTATAGTCACCATCATATATATATACACACACACACACACACATATATATCACTAGAACTTAATTTATTTTAAACTGCAACTTCTTACCTTTGACCAGTTGACTACAGTGGGTGTTTCCTAGTCATCTTATTCAATTATGAGATTAAAAAGTTACAACCAAAGGTGTCAGCCCAGCTATTTCCCATTTAGCTTCTGTGTTCCATAATGATTTGTTACAAATACTATATTTCTTGTTGTTTCCTCCCCCTAAGTGGAATACTTTGTGTCTTACCTGTAGGGTTTCATTTCCGATTTGTTCTTTAGTTTACCAAGATATTTTGAATCCTGAAATGCTAACCACATTATAAAACAGGATGAGACTCATGTCATGAAAGTAGTGCCAAAAGCATCATGAGACTTCAAAGAACAGAGATGTCATTTCTATCTATGTAGATCAGGGCAGGCTTCTCAGAGTAAGAAGGGATAGGATTTGTCAGGTAACGTAGACACAGGGAGAAAACACTATAGTAAGAGTGTAGGCAAGTACAAAGATATGAGAATGCTGGGTGTTTAGTAGAAAGAGTTAGTTGTTCAGTTTGCCTTAAATATAAAATGCAGAGGTTAAGGAGGTTGAGTGGAAGATTATTGATATTGTATCAAAAATATAAAAATATAATGATATATTTCCCCTGTTTGTCATCTGAAAGAAAAATATGCATAAAATGGAATCTCTGGTTAATTTTCTAAAACAAACTCTCAAGAAAATTGTATTCATTTTGAGATAATAAGTTCTGATTACTTGGAATAAGGCAAATATTTTGACACTGTTTTAGAGTATAAGGAAAATTATGTAGAATTCTTCAGTGACACTTAGGAAAGCAATAAAATATTTAGCAACCCACTTGTGTTTGGGCACCTACAGTATTCATATAATTTGCATCTCTTGCTGATAGTGGTCTATTCAGTTTAGGTATCTAGTTTAAGGATCAGAAGACAATTAACAATTAATAACAAGCTCAAGTGGCTTACCTGATATCCTTCCACGGTATTAGCAGCTTGTTTCAGCTACTTTACATCAATACTGCTAAATCAAAACAAAGGTTTCTAAAGAAGCAAAGTATAAGGGTACTTTTAAAAAACTGCAATATCTGAGGTTTTTCTTTGTGATGTCATTCCTTTTAAGGTTACAGGGTGAATAATTTCCTAAATATTTAAGTTCTATAAATGTAAATATCACCTGAATTAAGTTATTTTTAATAATTGGAAAGGGAAACATTTACCAAGACATACTGATACTACTACTTTGTTAGTACTACTTTAAAATTACTAGTTTAATTTTGTCATTTTTTTGCTTGTTTTGACATGTTTAGAAATACCCTAATAAATGACAAAGAAGGTATTGTGTTTAATATATCCTAGGACTTCCTAATCTACTTCCCAAATGATTAATTATCTGGACTTAAATATATGTTTAGTAGTGATTTTTCTTCCATCTTCCTATGCAAGATCTACTGCAAACAAACATAACTTGTTTTTACTGGGTTTTAAATTGTAAAGGAAGCAAAACACATGCTAACTCACAAGTGAAAATGTGATCACATTATGATTATGTGTGGCAACCTACCAACCATACAACCTCTTAAACAAAACATGTCTTCAAGTTCTGTTTCTGTTATTCTTTTTTAAAAAGATGATAGAAGGGGAGAGCATGCCAGCTATATTGCGTGTAACAGCTTTCATACAGGACACCATTACAGTTGGGTTGATTTCATCTTGAAAACTCCTGAAGTGAAAGACACACTTTATTTCAGTATCTGGGTTTTTGTTGGGAGCCACTCTGAGCCCACTAGTCGAGAAAACTCCAGGTGAGGTTAAAGCAAGTTTACACGGCCTCTTGCCAATCAGATGATGACCGATATCCATCCCCACTCATTTATTTCTGCTTGAGCACTGAGCCCTAAGGTACCTTGTTGATCAATATCGGGAGTGACTTGTTCCCTTATTCTGGCCCGGTATGATGATTGCACCTTGTGAAGGAACTTATTGTGGGAACTTCTTTTGATTATGGGAACAGACATCGTGTCTCCAGCAGGTCTTGTTTCCCTCCATACTTTCCCTTGAGCTATGAACAGGCTAATGACCCTTACTCATAAAAGATTGACCTTTACATGTACAATTCTGTTTCTACCGTTGCGTTAGTCCAAGATGTTCATACAGCTCAACATGTAAATCAACTAACCAAAAATATCTCTATGCCCTAGCTATTCAAGAAATCATAAAAGTAGACACAGGTAAATGCACCCGAAGAGGCTATTCTATGTATTGGAAATAAGCTAAACTCTTTAAAGGTATGGTTGGCTCTCCAGTACAATAAAGCATATAACTGGAAAATCAAGTCTTGCCTGGAGACAAAGAGCCTAATTTAGAGAGAAGGAACAGACAAGGGCAGAAGATAAGTTAGTACATACACCTTTGTTAACTGATGGTGTATAGCAGCCCCTTCCCTAAGGCCTACATTCCACAAACACCTTCCCTTACCCTGGCAGCTGTGATGAGGATGGATAAGAGTATCTACAAACCTATGACTTAATCTTAGCGTTATTAAAATGTGAACACCTTGTTATTTTCTTAGCTACTCAACCTCACTATAATTGGGGCAGTTCTGCAAGAAGACTTCTGTAAAACCTGTTTCTGTACATTTTGAACAAACATCTTATCACAAAGAGCTATCCATTGTAAAAATTCCATTTCCTGATGCCATGTTAACATTTGACCTATAAATAAAGACACCAAAACCGACAGGATGGAGATGCCTGCCTGGTGATCAGAAAGGATCTCAGGGCTCTCTCACTCTCTCTCCCTCGCCGACACCGTCCATCCTTCAGGGACCCCTGGACCTGCTGGAGCCGGCCTCCGACAGGTTTTGAACAGAAAATGAATTAGAGATAAATTTGGCTAAGTTAAAGAGACTTGGCCATAAGAGTATTTTAGTTTGGGATATTGCTGTTTTTTCCCTTAGGTAATATAAAAAATTGAGCCAACAATAATTAAGCACCTGCCTTCCTGAACGAGTCTTAGTAAAAAATGTTCTACTGAAAACTAAGTGCCCAGTTTTGATGCAACAACCTTTAGGCATTTTTATGGAAATTATAAAATAATGAGAATCATTATAAAGGATCTGAGCCATTCATTTATTTATTTACTTAAAATTATTGAGAACCTACTATGTGCTTAGCTACCTAGCATTGTTCTAGGTGGTAAGCTGTAAATTTAAGAACATGATGACTTTATTTCACAAAACAGTAACTATTTTTACCTTTTCACTTACATGAAGGGACATTTAAGAAAAATAGCCTAGAAGTAAAAATGGTTTATAATCTATAATCAATTTTTTCTTGGGTACTTATATTTATTAGTTTGTTAATTTAGTTACAATCAAACCATCACTTTGGTGTACATGGTCGATCATTTCAAAGTCCAAAAAATGGTGGTTTCATGTCAGAGATACACTTGTTTAAAAAGTCATCATTAACAAAATGCTGTGTATTGGAAAATGCCTAAAATTCTAACATGTCAGCAAATAGATCTTAATTACTCTAAGAAAGTAGTTATAGATAAATAGATCTACAAGTAATAGATGGTCAGAGTTTCACTTTCCTCCACATACCTAAAGCACCATTAAAAGTAAAATAGTTGTTTGTCAATACAGCTGGATCTCTAATTTGTGACAAATAATACGAAAAACCATATTAGTTTTCAAACCTGAATTAGAACAAATAACTATTGACCACCCAATCAAGAATAAGGAAATTTCTTTATAAAAGGATGATTACCTTTGAAACAAATTAAATAGGTTTTTATATAGATAAATGCTAATAAGTGCAGATGAATAACTAAATATAATTTTAGAGAATGAGTTAAGAGATTGGATTTTAATGACAGTGTTTGTTCATCTCATCATGCTTCAACTTAATTCCTGTTTGTCCTGGAGAAAATTATTTCCCCTTTGTGCCTTAGTTTTATCAACACTCCTTCAGCCTGGATTCCAGCATTCCAGAGGAGGAAATGGCACTTAGATACTGGTTGCTGGTTTCGGACCTATACTGCATCCTGCAGGAGCATATCTCAACTTTATAGGGAATTTTCCTCTGCATTTAATAGAGACTTCCTTGTTGCCAATATTATAATCTTATTCTTTCCATTTTCCAATATCCCAACTGGTAAAAAAGCTGAAGAAAAGCAGGCCATTGTATCAAATCAAGTGGGTTAATACTAAGTAATGGGAAATATAGTAAGTCTACCAAATTCCATGGCTATAAGCCTATTGCTACATTTTGCGGTAAAAGGTTGAATTAGCTATATCCGATGTTGTTGAGACACGATGGCAAATGGATGAGGCTTTCTGTAAGTCCACAGATAGTGTTGCTAGCAGAAGGACTGTGGGTAGAGATGGCTTTTTTTTTTTTTTTTAGAGATGGCTTATTAATGCCACAATCCATGCCTGTATTGGTAAAGCCAATTTTATGTCTCTTCTGTATTAAAAAATATCTGATAAAATTAGTCTGCTGCCAGAAGCCTAGCTGGTACCCCTGGGGAATGGTGATATTCAAAGCTCTCAGTAGTAGTGTTTGCTATTGGCTGGCTGAGCACTTAATCCTGACTGTAGTCATAACAACCGTGATGAAGGAGAGTCCATGTTCTTGACCCTTTGAATAGCATCCATCTCTGCAGTGATAAGCACTTCTTCCCCAAACTTTAGAAGCATTAAGCAAGTACAGGGGTGATTGGATAAAAGAGACTGACTAACATCCACAGGATAGTTTGTGTGATTCATCTAATTTGAGATATTCAGACCCATGTATTTATCAGAACTCAGCCAAGGACTTATGAAGTTCCTCAACCAGTCTCTGTAGCTCTCTCTCTGCTACTACCTATTCTTCTGTCGCTTTCTGTGTGAATTCTTGACTTCTTGCTTCTTCCCCTTCCAGATTCCCAGCTTCCTCTCCAACTATGAAAGATTGCCAGTAGTCTCCCACTGGCTTCATATTGTCTCCTCTGTGGTGTGGAAATTCTCTCTAGGCAGTAATCTAGAGAATCATAGGGCTTACCACATCAGTTTCTCCATTGTTAGTTACAAGTGTCCTGATTTTGATTTTCAGTGACTGAAAAATATTATTTATTTCATTATTTTTTAGTAGTTTCAGCTGTACAATAAATCCAGTTCCTATTACTGTATCTTCTTTGGAAGCAGAAAATTTCCACCTTACTTTTAGTATTTGTGTGTATATCATTGTCCATCATTTCTTTTTCTTTTTAATGTTTATTTATTTTTGAGAGAGAGACAGAGCACAAGTAGAGGAGGGGCAGATAGAGAAAGTGACAGAATCTGAAACAGGCTCCAGGCTCTGACTTGTCAGCACAGAGCCTGATGCAAGGCTTGAACTCACAAGCCATGAGATAATGACTTGGGCCCAAGTCGGACACACAAGAACTGAGACACCGAGGCACCCTGGCCATCCGTTAGTTTTAATCTGTCTGTCCAGAATAATTTTGTGTGTGTGTGAATAACAGTTGTGCCTTGCACTTTTATTCAATCTGACAAATTCTGCCTTATAATTATGTTTAGACCATTTATATTTAATATAACTTCTATTAGATTTAAATCTACAATCTAGCTGTTTTCTATTAATTTCACTTATTTTTTTCCTTTTTTATCTCCACTTCTATTAGATCGAAGATTCTGTGTTATTCAAATTCCGTCCTCACTTTATCTTAATTTTTAATGGTTGCTCCATGAGTTATAATATGACATATTATTACAACCTAACTTCACATATTATTATACCATTTCACATATGACTTCATGAGAGCCTCATAACAGTATATTTTCATTTTTTCCTATGTCCCTTGTGGTATCACTTTCATGCTCTTTACTCTCTCATATGTTATAAAATGCACAGTAAATTGCTATTATTTTTTTTTTCAGGAAGCATATTAATGCTTTATTTTTTTTAAATAGTTTATTGTCAAGTTGGTTTCCATATAACACCCAGTGCTCATTCCCACAAGTGCCCTCCTCCATACCCATCTCTCCTCCTTCCCCTCCCCCCCCATCAGCCCTCAGTTTGTTCTCGGCTTTCAAGAGTCTCTCATGGTAATTGCTATTGTTCTTTAGCCATCAACTATTTTTATATACACCAAATAATAAACAAATTTTTAAAATATGTATCTATATTATGTTACCATTATTATTGCGTGTGTGTGTGTGTGTGTGTGTGTGCGCGCGCATGTACATAGATCCCAATTTCATTTTGGGATGATTTTTCCTATTTTTTAAGAATTATAGACTGATTTATGTCCTTCTCTGTCCAATTTATATGTAAGGTCCTAACCCCCAGTATACTTCAGAATGTGACTATATTTGTGCATGCCCAGAGAAAGGGTCATCAAAGGACACAGTGAGATGATGGCCATTTACATGCCAAGGAGAAAGGCCTCAGGAGAAACCAAACTTATTGACACCTCACCCTCCAAAACCGAGAAAATATATTTCTGTTACTTAGGCCACTTAGTCTATGCTATTTTGTTATGCCAAATCTAACAAACTAATACTCTAAGGAACTCTCTTTAATATTTTGTAGTGCGTATATGATGGACTTTACAACTTTTGTTTATATGAAAAATTTTGTATTTCCCTTTCATTTTTCATATATATTTTCTTAGCTTAAAGAATTCTGGGGGCGCCTAGGTGGCTTAGTCGGTTAAGCGTCGGACTTTCCCTTAGGTCATGATCTCGCGGTTCATAGGTTCGAGCCCCGCGTCGGGCTCTGTGCTGACTGCCAGCTCAGAGCCTGGAGCCTGTTTCGGAGTCTGTGACTCCCTCTCTCTCTGACCCTCCCCTGCTCACGCTGTCTCTCTCTCTCTCTCCTAGAAATAAATAAAAACATTAAAAAAAAAAAAGAATTCTGAGTGGATTTTTTTTCCCTTAAGTACTTCAAAATTATTGTCCCATTGTCTTATGGCTTGCATAATTTTTGATTGTCTGTGTTTCTGTTTGCAATATTTCTTTTCCTCTGGGTGCTTTTAAGATTTTTCCTTTGTGGTACCTGGGTGGCTCAGTTGGTTGGGTGTCCAACTCTTGATTTTAGCTCAGGCTATGGTCCCAGGGTCGTGGGATCACGCCCTGCATTGAGCTCTGTGGTGAGAGTGGAGCCTGCTTAAGATTCTCTCTCTCCCTCTTCCTCTGCCCCTCTCCCCTGCTTGTACTCTTTCTCTCTCTAAAATAAAAAAAAAATAATAAAAAATGTAAGACTTTTCCTTTATCACTTGTTTTAAGCAATTTGTGATGGGTCAGAGTGGAGCTTTCTTGTGTGTAATACTAACTGGGGTTTGCTGAATTTCTTGGACGTATAGGTTCATATTTTATGTGAAATTTAGAAAATTTTCACCATTATTTCTTCAAATATCTTTTCCATAACCCCCTCTTTTACTACAACTCCAATTATATTTGTATAGACTACTTGATATTCTCCATATGTCAATGATGGTTTGTTTAATCCCTGAAGTCACCTTTTTCATTCTTGCTTTGCTTTGAAATGTTTCTCTGTTATATCTTCAAAATCATTAATATTTTTTCTGACATATCTAATCTGCTATTAATATCCTTCTTCTTTGGATATTTTTCATATTCCATTTTTCTTTTAATTCTATTTCCCTCTACTTTTGTGAACTTATGGAGAATATTTATAAGAGCTGGCTTAACATTGTCTCTTAATTGCACTGCCTCAGTTTTTTATAGGTTTTCTATTGAGTTTTTTCCTCTAAATTATTGATCATGTATTCTTCTTTGAATACCTATTAATTTTTTAATTAAACGAATGGCATTGTATATAGTAGGATTCTGATTGCTCTCAGGTGAAAACACAAAATCATACAGTCCTATTATGCTTCAGAAATTAATCATTCTATTGCTTCTGGGTGTTTCTTTCTTAAGTTTTGGCTAGTTTTCTCTTGTGAATGTACAGATGAGTACTTATATGCATAGACTCAAGGAAACCCTTACACAGATCTCTCTCTGTACGCTTCCAGCATTTTATATACTGACAGGAAACTTTAGCCCCGTGGCATCCCCAAACATCATTTTCTTCTCTTCAATTCTATAAGATTGCCAGGTTCTATTTCTGTTCCCCATCTCTATGCTGTGGCCTAGAAACTTCCTCTAGGTGGTAAAGTGGGACTATTGAATGAGTCACCCCTCTATCACTGATCATAGAGTTATATTGCCTGCTGTCCCGTATCCAAAAACCACTGTTTTGCATATATTTGTTAGATATCAAAAATCTGAGGTTCAGCTAGATTAATAAATATCAAGTAGAGATGAATAAAATATAGCATGAGACTTTGTGTTTCCCCTTTGGAGAGGAGAAAAAGAATGTCTCTGGTTATGGCAAAGTATACTTATTCCAGGTTAGGTAGGAGCATATTGTTGTTATTGATTTTATCTGGAAGTTATATATGTATAAAAGAGGTAGTTCTAGATAGTGAGTTGATAAAAGATTAAAATATGTAGGCTATATAGACACACACACACACTGTATATTTCCACTTGTAAAGCCTAGTTTTCAAAGAGAAAACCATCAATAAATTCACAGCTTCTTCCCAAACTAGAGAATTTTCCTTAAGGGCTAGTACATTTGAAGTAATAGAAAATTTGGTGTCATTGGTTTCACATTTTCACTTGGGACTTTTTAAATTTCTTTCTTTTAAGATCATAAAAGCAAATCTCTAGAAACCACTAAAACCAATACAATTTGGAAGCCATTAAATTAACAGGTAAAATTCTTCCTCTAAAGAAAGCAAGGCTGAACAGTATCATATGTAATCCAGATTTCCAAAGAGTGAACGATTCAAAAATCTTCAAAGAATGGAAAAGGTAGGAATTTATCTCTCATTTTATGAAGTTAAATAATTTCACAATAACACTAAGCAGGAATAGTATGATAAATGAAAATTATAGGTTCCTAGTATTCATGAATAGATATGCAAAATCTCAAAAATTATTAAATACAAACCAGCATTATATATAAAAGATGATATACCATGATAAAATTAGCTTTATGCAAGATGCAAGGATATTTTAATATTAGAAAAAATGCAAATCATTAACTACATTAACAATGCAGTATTAATACCTCAAAAGATTCAAAACCATAGATATAATAAAATTAGGACTTAGTATTGAAAGCTTAACAGAAAACAAAACCAAAATTCAACTACTTGCCACCAAAGAAAGAAAGAAAGAGAGAGAGAGAGAGAGATGAAGGAAGGAAGGAAGACTTATTGAACTCTTTGATCCAAGAGAAAATTTTAAAAGTTACAAACTATGAAAAAGAAGAATTAAAATATTATATATTCAAACAATAATGTGATCAAAGTTCTAGTTAGATGTAAATTAATAGCTCTAAGTTGCTGTTTTATTAATGAGGAAAAAATAAAGTAAATCCTGTGTCAAGTACAAGAAATTAGAAGGGGAATAATAATAAACCTAATGGAGAAAAAATATAAATAATTAAAAACTAAAATAAATAAATACAGTTCTTATATTTTTTTTAAAAAGTGTAAATCTAGGGACTTAAAATCATTACACATTAACAAAATGAGAAATCATTATTCTTTAAAACCTTTTCTTTTTTTGACTAGTGGCCCTGCATTTTATAATTTTCCATGTTTTCTAGTTCTGTCTTTTCAACAGTAGTTCACAAATACAATCAACTATAGTGACTTTTATTAATCTACTCCTATTATTTATTTCTAAATATTTATTTTTCCAACCTTGAATATTTATTATAGCCCATTCCAGTAAGAGTGGCCATGCTGCCCTCTAAGCCCACCCTTCAGCAAATCCATTTCTTGTATATACTATTACCTATTACTCCATTTGACTTTCTGCTTTATAAATCAGATCTTTATCTTTGAAGTCTTTGAAGCAGACTGGTTAAAGCATGTGCTTTAGGGTGAGACTGATCTTAGCTCTGACTTCAGTGCTGCCAATCATTGCCACCTTGAGCAAGTCACTTCATATCTTTGAGATGCAGTTTTCTGACAGTTTAAGTGGAAGTGCTAATACTTATCAACCAAACTTGTAATTAGGTCTAAATACAACACACAAAAGAACCTACCATAAAGCCTGACTCACAGTAAATTGTGATTAAATATTAGTTTCTCTTATCTTTACTTTTGTCTATCTTGATTATTCTTTTTTTGTTGCTACTACTTTAATTCCTTTCTCATATTTTTTCTCCATATGAAACAAGTGCTTGTACTATTAGTCTCTCTTCTGAACAGGCCGACATCATCTCTCAACTATCTAATATGTCCTTTCAATCTAAGCTCCCTATCTACTCCAGTATCCCCCTTTAAAATAGCACATTGATTTACTTGCTTTACAAACTGGACCACAGATGAGTATGCAGAATTAATGCAATATATCATCAAGCATGATTAGGCATTTTTAAACAAAAACGTATTCAGTCTTCAGTTTGCTTGTTAAAGACTGGAGTCATTGGATGACAAATTGCATTCGTGGAGGCAATGATCAGAGAAATAAAGAGAATAAGGTTTGTAGTCAAGTATATTTTGATTCTAATATGAGCATAACTAATTCAACTTACTTTGCTTCTGTGATCCTCAGGTTCTTCTTTTAGAAAAAAAAGGAAACAGGCACCTAGGGGACTCAGTCAGATAAGTGTCTGTAAGCACCTAATTTAGGCTCAGGTCATGATCTTATAGTTCATGAGTTCAAGCCCTGCATCGGGCTCTGTGCTGACAGCTCAGAACCTGGAGCCTGGTTCGGAGTCTGTGTCTCCGTCTCTCTCTGCCCCTCCCCCACTCTATCTCTCAAAAATAAATAAATGTTAAAAAAAGAAAAAAAAGAAGTAACATTTATTTTTTGAAGTTATTGGGAGGACTAAATAAGTTAATACATGCTGAGCATAATTATAATTCCTATCACGAAGACAAGGAACTTTGATCCCCTTTATATTTATGAACAGAAGTACCAAGTTCATGTGTTATTTATTTATTTCTCACTCTTCGCACTAAGAGTTCACCTGGAATTACTATGTGCCAGATCTTGTAATGAAGCTCTTAGAATTCAGTAGTGAGTAATTGCTGTTTCAAGGAGCTTACAGCATACTGGTGGGGGGAAGGAGATAAGTAACTGGGCTTTTACAATTTAAACATTCCTTAAATATCTGTTGCCTGCCTATTTAAGCAACTGTGGTAATAGAAGTATGCAAGCCTACATATAATTTTAATTTTTCTATTAGCTGCATTGAAAAAGTAAAAAGAAATTTAATTTTAAGTATTTGATTAAATATATCCCAAATATTAATTTAAGGTGTAATCAATATAAAAACCATGAATATTTTACATTTTTCTTTTAGTACTATGTCTATGTTTATTTTATATTTCTATCATTTATTGATTCTCACTAGCCACATTTCAAGTGCCCAGTAGTCACATATAGCCAGTGGCTACAATATCAGACAGCACCATTCTAGAAAATACCAAAATATATGAAATATGCCCCTGGTCTTTAACAAGTTTACAATGCTGTAGAAAAAATTAAGATATCTACTTGAATAGCTACAATACAACATATGCAATATGTTGCATCAGTGGTATAATCCAAATCAAGTTATTATTTGTATATGTCCACCTAAAATCAGTAATTTTTGGATGATGATAATAAACACTATTTTAGTACTTGCTATGTGCATGTAAGTACTGTATTACATGCTATCATCCTCACAAGAGCCTTATGATATATACTAATTTTACAGAAGAGAGAACTGAAGTCCATGGAGGTTAGGCATCTTGACAAAGTCACAAAGACAGTAAGTAGGAGAGCCAAGAATTTAACTTCAACATTCTGGTTCCTGAGTCAATATGCTTAATTAAGATAGTTTGGCCTCACATTGTTCACCTGGAACTAATTTAACACTGCATGTTAATTATACTTGAATTAAAACAAAAGCAAAGCCAAAACCACCCATATTTAATTGTTGTATTTTTAAAAATGGCTTGTAAACTACCATATCACATAGAGTGGTATAAGTATCTGTACAGATTGAGTTCTGTTGAAAGTAACAGAAATACCACCCAAAGAATGGTTTTACCAATAATAAAATGATATTTACTTTTATTTCTTAAAATTTTTTTAATGTTTATTTCTTTTTGAGACAGAGATAGAACATGAACTGGGGAGGGGCAGAGAGAAGCAGGCTCCAGGCTCTGAGCTGTCAGCACAGAGCCTGACATGGGGCTCAAACCCACGAACCCTGAGATCGTGACCTGAGGTGAACTTGGATGCTTAACCCGACTGAGCCACTCAGGCGCCCCAATAAGATGAATTTTAACATTACAAAAAATCCAGAGGACAGCAGGACAGGAGCTGATAATGTTGCTTAGAGATGCCCGTAGAAATCTAGGCTTCTTATATATTTCTTCATTGTTAACCTTAATTTGTGCTATTTATCCCTGTGGTTTGAAGATGGCTTCTGGATCTCAAAGTATGCTTCTGGGTTCTATACATGGGAAGGGAGAACAACAGAGTGAAACAGATACAAGAATTAGAACAAGAGAATTGGCTCATTCAACAGCTTCCCCTGAAGCCAGAGAGTATGAATTCTGCTTATATTTCTGCCCAGAAATCTATCACAATGGACACTTGTAGTTGTAAGGAAAGCAAGAAAGTGGGGTTTTTCCCCGCTAGGTACACTGCTTCCTTATCCAAGTGGGGAAGAAAGAAAAAAATATATTGGGGGAAGGTGACTCTAATAGTATCTTTACACAATGATTCTATATTCAGCAAACTTAACCTCTATTAAACTTTATCAACCATTTATGAGAGTGTACGGTTATCTGTACTACTTGTTTTATTATTCTTTTTAAATTGTGACCGACAGCATATAATGAATTTTACTTTGCAGCAGTTTTTATTTTATTTTAAATCAGTGATCCCACTGATTTAATTAATTGAGAGGCTGTGACTGAAGATAAAATGTAGGTCTTAAACACTCTAAACCCTGAGTATATTGGATAATCCTACTGGCAGCTAAACCTGAGGGTGGAAATAAGAAAATTCTGTGTTTGTCAAATTAATCATTAGACATTTGACCTGAAACATTTGTACAAAAGAAGCAGTAATAATCATTAGAGCCAAACTAACAAGGAGTCGGTTTATCGGTCACTTATTTCCCATCTATCCACATTATTTTTTTTCAAATTTTTATTTAAATTCCAGTTAGTTAACATATAGTATAATATTGGTTCAGGAATAGAATTTGGTGATTCATCACTTACATATAGCACTCAGTGCTCAACACAACAGTGTCCCCCTTAATAGCCATCACCCATTTATCACTTACCCCACTTACCTCCCCTCTATCAAACCTCAGTTTGTTCTCTACAGTTAAAAGTCTCTTATGGTTTGCTTCCCTCTATGTTTTTATCTTATTTTATTTTTCCTTGCTTTCTCTTATGTTCAGCTGTTTTGTGTCTTAAATTTCACACATGAGTGAAATCATGTGGCATTTGTCTTTCTCTGACTGGCTTATTTCACTTAGCGTACATCCATGTTGTTGCAAATGGCAAGATTTCATTCATTTTGATGGCTGAGTATTATTCCATTGTGTGTGTGTGTGTGTGTGTGTATATATATATATGTTTATATATATCTCACCAAATCTACTTTATCCGTTCATCAGTTGATGGACATCTTGGCTCTTTCCACAATTTGGCTATTGTTGATAATGCTCCTATAAACATTGGGGTGCACTTGCCCCTTCCAATCAGTAGTTTTGTATCCTTTAGGTAAATATCTAGTAGTGTAATTACGGGGTTGTAAGGTAGTTTATTTTTAACTTTGTGAGGAAACTCCATACTGTTTTCCAGAGTATCTGTACCAGTTTGCATTCCCACCAACAGTGTAAGAGTGTCGCCCTTTATCTGCATCCTTGCTAACATCTATTGTTTCCTGTGTTGATTTTAGCCATTCTGCCAGGTGTAAGGTAGTATCTCATCATAGTTCTGATTTGTATTTCCCTGTTGGTGAATGATGTTGAGCATCTTTTCATGTGTCTGTTAGCCATCTGGATGTCTTTTTAGGGAAAACATCTATCCATGTCTTCTGCCCAATTCTTCACTGGATCATTTGGTTTTTGGGTGTTGACTTTGATAAGTTCTTTATTGATTGTGGAACCAACTCTTTGTCAGATATGTCACTTGCAAATATCATCTCTCATTCCATAAGCTGCCTTTTGGTTTTGTTGATTGTTTCCTTCACTGTGCAGATAACTTTTATCTTGATGAAGTCCTAATAGGTCCTTTTTGCTTATGTTTCCTTTGCCTCCACAGACATGTCTAGTAAGAAGTTGCTGTGGTCGACATCCATCTCTCCAAATTAAGTCACTTTTCCTGAAATTATACTTTAGGTCCACCAGATTTTAATATTTTGACAAACAATTTTTCTTTAGGCTTTATATCTCCCTGGCCAACATAGGAATTAATGCAGTGATGAGATTCACTTCAACATCTTTGAACTAGCCATGTTTCATGACCCATTTCCAGGAAGCTTATATTGATAAAGTATGAGGACTTGAATGTAATAGAGTACAGAAACTAATCCTTACAGGTAGGGATAGATATCTGTTACAGGAAAACAAACAGCTATGTTGTTGATTTGGCTCCCATTGTTTCCTAACCTTTCAAACTCATCAGAGAAAGCAAGGTATTTAAAACATTATTTCATACAGCTAGAAGACGATTATTTTATTAACTAATAATGTTAATCAAATAATTATTGACCAGTACTGATCTAATTTGAAAATCCTTATGTTCTGTTATTTTGAGAAGAAGTTTATGCATTCTTAAAGAATGATAGAATAGAAGCAAAAAGTAAAATTTTTGGTTAGTTGTATCTTGTGAGCATTCTTAATTAACATGAGGTTGTTGCTCTCTTCCTCAAGATCAACCCTACTAGAATAGAGAGACATGTCAGAAACTTATGAAATGAAGAAAACAGTGAGTAACTGCTGAGGAGAGAGTGCACTACTTAAAATGATGTGTGTGCAAGGGGTGTTAGGAACTCTGGTCTGGAAAAGAAGGGTATAGCTGATAATGGGAAAGATAAATTAGAAAAAATGAAGTTGACTTCCAACTTTGACTATTCACCATGATTGCCACTATCACCATCCTCATGATACCTTGACAGTTAAAAATGACTACTCCTCACTTCAGAAATTAGAACCAGAGGCTCACCCATCTGGTACAGGATTCCTTACAAGTAACGTCTGGCCAGTGATCTAGGCCCTGCTTGGGAGAGGAGTAACAGTGGGAAGTGATGAGGCCAGAACATTCATGAACCGTCCCAACAACCCAGCAGTGCCCTATCACAATTAAAGCAGTGCCTCTGTTAGTGCTGCTTTTCCAAAATAGAGGCTGAGAATAAGGCTCTGGCCCAAGAATTGGTGGCAGTGAGGATAATCAGCTGTGGTTTCCTATAGTCTAGGGCTCTCCATCCTAAGTCTTTCCCCTATCTTTTCTTCAGCCCATCTGGATTGTCATAGTCTTTTATCTTTTACCTTTTCCAAATATGCATTGCTGAAAAGAGTAGCCAATATACCCAGGGGAATATGAGTTGACCATTGAAAATAGAGAGATGTCTAAGGAGTATATGTTTTAAAAAAATAAAAATTTACAGATAGCAACAGAAGCAGGTGCTTTTAAGTGCACAGAATTTAAAAGAGGTGTAATAAATACTCAAGAGATATAGGAAGACAATGATATAAAAAAAGAATAGATACTATTAAGAAAATTAAGTAGAGGGGCACCTGGGTGACCCTATAGGTTAATTGTCCAGTTTTTGGTATTGGCTCAGGTCATAATCCCACAGTTTGTGAGTTTGAGCCCCATGTCGGATTCTGCACTAACAGTGCAAAGCTTGCTTGGGATTCTCTTTCTCTCCCTCTCTGTCTCTGCTCCTGCTCTGCTCATGTGTGTGTTCTTCTCTCTCAAAATAAATAAATAAACTTAAAAAAAATAAAGTAGAAATATGAGATGTGAAAAACATTAGATATGCAATATTAGAGATGAAAAATGAAGAACACATTTTTTGAATGAAAAACATAGAATGAATGTAGACAAAGAGGAAATAAGAAAGCTAGGAGCTCAGATTGAGGAAATTCTCCTAGAAGAAAGCTGATAAAGACATAATAACAAATATGGGCTCTATATAAAGAAATATCAACATCCATCTAATAGAGATCACAGAAAGGAGAAAGCAAATAAAAGTGGAGAAGATAAAATAGTTTTTAAAATAATGAAAAGAAATTTTTCAGAACTAAAGAAAAATTTGAAAAACTCATATAAAAAGAAACTATTGTGTACCAACAGGAAATACAGAGAACCATATTTAGATATAGGAAAAATTAAAAATATTGAAAAATTCTAAAATTTTCTGTAGAGAAAGGGCAGATCACATATAAAGGAAAAGAAGGAGATGTCATATAGTAACAACCCCCCCCCAACAAAGTAATACCTTTAAAGTATAGAAAGAAACTTTCAATCTCAAATTTATCTCCAGCCAAACTGTTATTTAAAAGCAACAGCAGTTGTCAAACCTTAAGTATTCAAGGACCAAGAAGTTTTGCCTCACAAAAATCCCCATTAAAACACTTTCGGATGGCTCAGTCGGTTAAGCACCCAACTTCGGCTCAGGTCATGATCTCACAGTTCATGGGTTCAGACCCTGTGTTGGGCTCTGTGCTGACAGCTCAGAGCCTGGAGCCTGCTTCAGATTCTGTGTCTCCCTCTCTCTCTGCCCTTCCCTGCTCACACACTCTCTCCTTCAAAAATAAATAAACTTAAAAAAATTAAAAAAAAAAACTTTTGGAAAAAGTACCCAATAAAAAGGACAAGAAATCCTAGAATGGTCTGAGAAATATGTTGATTAAATTGATTAAATAAGTAGATAAAGCTCACAATTAAGAAAAAATAGTTTAAACCAAAAGGAAAGAAAAAGTAAAGCCTTATGAGCCCCAAAACAAAATTCTGGACAACCATGAGCACTGAGATATGAGAGACTACAGGAAATGGAGAATGCTCTTGCATTTTAGAAAGGAAATTTAAATTTTTAATGCAAAGAATGCACTAAGAATTTACAAAGAAACATAAGAACTGAGGCAAATTAAATTATAAACTAAGATTGGCAAGACCAATCTAAATATATCAAAAATCAAAATACATGGTATTTAAGTAAACTTAAGTTAAAAAAACAGTGATCAACCATTGGGAAAACGAATGCAGCCATATGGAGGGTGTTAGGCTGCCTTGTGGCCTGCCATAACGAAGTCCAAATCTCAGTGGCTTAATATAATAAAAGTGTATTGCTTGCTCACATTAAAATCCAAAGTAGATCTTAAGAGAGTGGAGAGAGTGATGTGAGAAGAAATGACTAAGAGGAGCAAGAGGGAAATCATGCTCCCCACGGTTTATTCTGGGCTCAGGCTCCATTCAGTTCTGTGGAATTCTCCACTGACTCTTCTGGGTCTGGTCAGCAGGTGAGACAAGACAGAATGCCTGCAGGATATCAAGGAAGATTTGAGACGAGTTTGCAGTGTTTCATATCCTATCTGCTCACATTCTGAATTCATTTCTGAATTTGTTTTTTGTAGCCCTCTGGGGAGACTGAAATATGGTGAATTTTTACGCTGAGGAGTCAAAGAAAATATGTTTGAACAACCTGTGTTCTGTCTTCCTGATCTGCTATTCTGGTCCTCAAATCTCTCTCTTTTCCTTCCACACAGAGAATACCCCTTCCCCCATATAGAGAATCCCATAGTTCCCAGTCACTACATGTATCATAGAGTCCAGGCAATCTAGATACTGAACAGTTTTCTCTTTCAGATATATCTGTAGCTTTTCTTGATCCAGAAGTTATGACCTAAAGCGACTGCCACCAAAACACACGTCTGATGTATGGTGGAAGAGCATGGGCAGAAAGTCACAATAAAATTCTTATTTGGAAAATGGGAAACATGTCAAATAAATTATCCTGAAAAAGCAGATATGGCGATATTAATATCAGACAAAAGACTTTAAGACAAAAGGCACCATGAATGACAGAGGCAGTTACTACAATAACAGAAAATGGTAACTTTGCCAATGTGGTGAAACATGGCCAAACGGATATGAATCTAATAAAACAGTTTCAAGATATATAAGGAAAGAGGAAGCAATTGCAAATCCATTTTCATATTGGAAGATTTCAGATACCTCTAATTATTGATAGGATAAGTAGGCAAAACTTTATCAAGGATACTGAGAATTTCAAAAGAACTACACAGTAAGGAGTTGACCTTATGGATATACAGTATATCAAATCCTACATCTAACATTGACAAGAACACATGTCCTTTTCAAACACATGTGAATTGTTTTTGAAATCACATACCAGGACATAAAATAAACCTTGATAAATTTCAATGAATATATAACATGCAGGCTACCTTGACTGAAATGGAAATAAAGGTAGCATTTAATGACTGGATAAATTAAAATTTTCTGTACATTTAGAAATTTAGAAACACATGGAAATAGCATAGTCTAAATATATGATTCCAGAACATAAAAAATAGCTAGAACTGAATAAAAGACTCAAGAACAAAATTGTGGGGTGCAGCAAAAGCAGTACATTGAACTCCATTCATTGGTTTAAATTAAAGTCGGTTGAGCCTCCAACTTTGGCTCAGGTCATGATCTCATGGTCTGTGAGTTCGAGGCCTGTGTCGAGCTCTGTGCTGACAGCTCAGAAACTGAAAGAAGCCTGCTTCAGATTCTGTGTCTTCCTCTCTCTCTGCCCCTCGCTTGCTCATGTTCTGTCTGTCTCTCTCAAAAATAAACATTAAATTAATTAATTAATTAAAGGAAAAGGGCAAAATGATTCCAATTTAAGAAATTTTTAAAAAAGTAGTGTTAGTGAGCCAGATATGCTTCTTCTAATATATCTCTATATTGTTTAGCCAGACTATTGAAGTGTAAGAAAGCCAGGCAATGCCTTTCAAGAGGCATTAAAGTGTAGCTAATTAACTTGAACAAGTTATAGTTGAATTATTTACCTTGTGAGCTGCAAGGTCAGATAGTCCTCTTAGAATTGCAGGAGAAAAACCCTAAAGGGAAAGATTTCCTTATCATGCTGCTATGCGGGAATCAACCACTATATAAACATAAGAGAAAAGTGATTTTTTTTCCACCAGATTTTCCTTGGACCACCAAATAAAAACAAAATCTGGAAATAACCATAAAATTCAGCTAATGTACTTAACTATTTTCTTATGTGTTTGGCACTAGTAAGTGGTCAGATCTACTGCAGTCCTATTTCCTGACTCTACTTTCTCAAACTCAACATAGAATGGATTCAGAGCTTTTCAAGACACCTTTACAAAAGCATGATTCAGTTATCACATTGTACTGCAGGAGTTTGGGCATCTCACAAGTTGGTTGANTTAAAAAAAAAAAACAAAACGGTGTCTACCCTAGTGCCTATCTTTTAAGAAAATAGTAAGGATATAAATACGAATTATAAGTGCACAACCTCTTAGTACATAAATTTGAATTAAGTAGCAACTTTTGCTTGTTAAAATCTCTCTGAAGATTTAATTTAACATTTTCATTGTCATTTCACTAAAACTAAAATAATATACAATTATCTGTATCAAAATGATTAAAAATTTAGCTTCAACTTTTCTTTTTTCAATAAATTCTAAAAGTTAAAGATCATTTTAAGCCCAGCTGAAGTCATTTTTACAGAAGATAAAGGAAAGAAGAAGAGGTAAATAATTTGCAAATAATTATGTATCTGGAACTGCCATACCTAGTGATTGGAATTAATTTAGAGATAATCAAAGCTTATATGATTTACTCTCATTTAAATATTGGTAAATTTGGCCTATCCCATAGTAGAGTGATATTTTAATTTCAAAGTTCTAGCTAGGAGGGTTAAGGAGATGTCTCTGTTTTTTGACAGCTAGATGCTTCCTACAAGTTATGATTTGAAACAGGAAATCTCTTGGACTGATCTAAAGATAAAGTAGGGAATAAAACTCCCATAGGTAATAAGGTAAATATCTATCTGCGTTGTGGTTAGGGAAAATCTCCAAAAATAATACTACCTAAAAAAGATATTTCTCTTCCTTTCTGAGTATCATGGATGTGTTAGCCCTGAAAATTAATTTAATGCTTATTGTAGACAAGTTTATATGTTTGTGTGTGTATGTTTGCATACACCATTGGAAATACCACAAATCCACAAATCAGGACTGTCAATACCACCACACCTTGCTCTTTCTGCTAGAAAGTACTAGAGATTGTCCTAGTGAGAAGTGAAATGATGATGTCAATATGACTTAGTTGCTTTGTTTGAAGGGAAGACTTTGTTCAGGAATGATAAGATGAAAACAATAAATAATTTTGCTATTGGCTTCAAGAAATTCCTACAAATCACTTTATCAGAGATACCGGTCTGCTGACCTGAGTAAAGAGATTGTTTATCAAACAATACTTAACCACTTCAGAACCCTCAGCTCCTTCATCCACCAGTCCTATATTTTATCATGAATATCGCCAAATCTTAACTGTTTTCTTGCCTTGAACCATTTGAACCTTGACCCCAAACCTTTCAAATTTCCCTCCCCACCCCCACCCAAGGTACTACTAAGACTCTTATTTCCCTGACTACAGTGAAGTAACTCAGCTTGTCTTTATTAACATGGTGTCTGTCTGATGATACTTTTGGGAATTCCACATCAGGCATCTTGCCAAAGCCCAGCTAATGTTTTATTTCACTTAATCCTATGTACTGTTCGAATGAAGGAAAAAAGACCAAAAAAAAAGGCCAAAGGTAGATATTGTTTGTGTGGGTAATAGTGGTTATTTTCCTAAAATGATAGGAAAATTTATTCTCTGAATATCTGATAAAGGAGAATCTCTCCTTTACTGGTAGCACAGGGTGAACTTAAGATGGGGAACAAGGCTACGAATTGGCTTGCATCCACAAGTGGAATGATCATGTCGCAGTTAGCCTTTGGCTTGGAATCTGGCAACAATCATATTTAGTGTACAGTTTTAAGTGGATTTTCTTACCATATCCGAACCTTTCCACTTATGCCTGGACCCTCAGGTCATAGCCACACCCTGCCCTAGTGGTGTTGTGGGAAACGGCGGTGGGGGGGTGGGGAGGGGGACAGATAGTAAAAGGTAGGTCTCCCTTACATACTCTCCACTGAAGCCAAGGCAGCAATAACAACGTCGCTGTTTCCAAGGAGCGGGTGCCCAGGAGTGCATAATTGGTGGGAGAAGCGGCTGCCACAGTGTGGAGGGTTCTGAAAAGGATGCCAGAAGATTCCTTCCACCTTCTTAAATATACTAGGGACAGCGTTTTCACCAAAGGAGAAAAGAAATTTGGATTGCAGTTAGAAAGAGATAATTACAGACCTTTCTGTAATTAAGAAACAAAATTCCTGAAATCCCTGCTCTTAATGTCTGAGTCCCCACGGTCTGTAGATGCCTGTAGGAGGCCCAGCAGTCACCACCCTGCACAGATAGAGGAAGGAGGTTGGTGATCAGGGAAAGGATATCAAAAGGCTTCTGGATGGTTCTAGAGCTGTAACTACTGATAATAATTCATTAATCAGCTCCTCAGCTAAGGGCAGATAGACAATTGCTATTTTGGTCAAAAAATCATTTTTCTTCCTGATAAGGGTAGAGCATGTGGGAAACATCGCAGCAGCAGAATTTATTTCATTTCTTCATTTTAAAGCAAGATGATAAATTATCTCAGAGAATTGTTCTCATTTTCTTCTAAGAATAAATGTGTATATAAAAATAAAGTGTGAAATGCAGTA
Organism: Crocuta crocuta; assembly: GCF_008692635.1. Taxonomy (NCBI): domain Eukaryota; kingdom Metazoa; phylum Chordata; class Mammalia; order Carnivora; family Hyaenidae; genus Crocuta; species Crocuta crocuta. Next base: position 3,711,129 of record NW_027528617.1, read on the forward strand.
CTATTGAGGGGATTATTAACACAACCCTGACGGACATGTAACACTGATTAGGGAATGTATACATAATAACATGTAATTTTTGGTACCAAATTAAATAGTCATTGTATGATAGTCCTTGTTTCAGTAGTTATCTAAATGTTGATATCCTACATAGTGTCTTTTGTCATTGACTTATATTGGAAAGGCAAGAGATCTAAGGAGAAGTTGTATTTCTCCTTGTTTTTCAGTTACAAGGTTAATCATATATTTTAAATGAGAGGGTTGCATATGATACAATGAAGAGAGTGCCAGTCAGTGGATGAAGGAATCGAAGTCCCTGTCCTTGCTCAGCAATAAATTCTTATGACCTTGGGAGAAAGTCATTTAACTTCCGTGAACAATTATTCCCATTTTTGTAACATTCAAGGGTCTGATCTAGATCAGGGGCTGGCAAACTTTTTCTAAAATAGTAATATTTTTGGCTTTTCAGGCCATATGGTCTCTGTTGCAACTTTTCAACTCTGCGGTGGTGGTGCCAAGGCAGCCATAGACAACATGTATGAATGGGCATGACTAGATTCCAATAAAACTTGATTTATGGATATTGGAATTTGAATTTCATATCATTTTCTTATGTCCATCAATTATTTTCTCAGATTTCCCCCGCCTATTTAAAAATGTAAAAACCATTCCTAGCTCATGGGCAATACAAAAATGGACTACAGACTGGATTTGACCCATGGGTCCTAGCTTACTGATCCCTGATCTAGATTCATCTTAAGAACAAAATTCCCTTTGGTTTTCTTGGGGCTTGAATGGAAAAGGATTAAGAATTAAAGTGAGAATAAAGAAGCTTTTAGAGAAGTTGCAGAAAACAGCATGAGGAAGTGATGTTTTGGAAAGGGTGTAGCAAGCAACCAGCTGAGAGAGGGAAGACAGAAAAATAGTTGTTGAAGGGAGGGATGGCAGAGAAGAAAGGAGTAATTCAAAACAGTAAACTTTCCTGACTGGTGACCAGAATATCTAAGTGTAATACCTCTGGCTTAAATTGAAACAGGAATGAAACTAGAAAAAAAATTGGGGTAAGTAGAGATGACAATAGACAGTACAGTATATCTGTACACATATGTGTATGTGTTAGCAATCATTAATACACAGAGCTATACAAAAAACATTATAAGTGAGTATGGGGAAGATGGGACATGCCTAATATACACCAGTAAAGAGGAACAAGGACAAGAGTAAAAATAAAACTATTTTAAGGCAGCTTATAAATGAGTTGCCTTATTGTGCTGTGGTTTAATTTGTCTAAGAAATAAGTTATGTAACAGTAAGGAGTGTGGGGAGAGCAGATTGACATATTGTATAATGATTTCTGCATATGTCAACAGGAGGCAGGAAAAAATAATAGTACTTAAATGGGTAACACGAAAGCAGACACTGACTTCATCTCCTGTCTATAAAGCAGTTGACTGGAGATGTTACTACAGTATGTTTTTAATATCATATGAATTTCTTGATAAACTTACTAGAGTGGCTTGGATCTGGGACTTGCCTTATTCATCTTGGCCGGTGACCTCAAATGAGTGTAGACACAGACATTTATTTATTTCTCTATCCGCCGGCAATCTGATAACATTCCAAATAGATGTCTTGCTTGGCCACGTATGAAAATAAACTATATCACAAAGGACTGAAATTTAACAAAACTGTATTCACTATGACATTGTGTTAAGAATGAAGACAATATAAACATATTAGGAAGATTTTTATAAACATATTTCATAAATGAGAGTAATAAAGAGCCCTGGAGTGTATACCCTGAAGGGAGTTGTTTGAAGTAATAAATAAGTAGGATTTAACTACATGCTGATTCAATGAAGAAATACTAGCAATCTCCATGAGAGTCATAAACATTAATTTAACTCCCCCTTTACTCATAAAATATACTCAGATGTGTAATAAGAATTAATAAGATGCCATTAAAAACTAAATTTTTACAACTTCACAGGAAAAATTGCTGACAATAGGTTTGCCTTAATATAGGAATATTTTTAATGGACTCAGAAAGTATTCATCAAGGAGAAAAGTCACTGACTAGACAATAACAGGTACTGTATTAAGTAAATGCATTTTCCCGTTTTAGATCTCTGGTAATAAGATTTAGTGGTATGATACACTGGGTGTCTTTGGCTCTTCTTACCTCAGCCCCATCTAGATTTAAAATGTATGGAAGCTCAATTATGGGAATGCTTGCCAAGGCACACCTTGTTCTTTAGCATCCACTGAGTGAAGGAGCACCTATTAAGCTATTGAGACATTATATATATGTATATACACATATATATTTTATATATTATATATATTTCAATATGCTATGTTGAAATCATTAAGTTCTCTGCCTGTGGTTTCTGTTACAACAATGAGATGCCCCTGGAATTCTTGCTGCTCTGTAACATGATATTAGTTATGTCTGGTCAACAGACAGAAACCTATTTTAAGTTTCTAAGTTGTTCCTCTTCTAATCTATTCCAGATACTTATTTCAGGTATCGATCATTCCTGTGATATTTGGTGAAAAAGACATTTCACATTAAAGGAGAATGATTTAAAACATCTTAGTCCTTAAAACATCTATCAAAAGCAAACAGGTGTAAAACTACAGCCTCTTCATTTTACAAGCAGCCTAATTGGTCTATAATTTTTCTTGTAATATCTCTGTCACATTTTAGTAGCTTATTCCATCCTCATTTTTATTTTTTTATTTTTTAATGTTTATTTATTTTTGAGAGAGAGAGAGAGAGAGAATGTGTGCACAGTGAGGGAGGGGCAGAGAGAGAGAGTGAGACAGAGGATCCAAAGTGGGCTCTGCATTGAGAGCACAGAGCCTGATGTGGGGGCTCATACTCATGAATGGTGAGATCATGACCTGAGCAGAAGCCAGAAGATTAACCAAATTGAGCCACCCATGTGCCCCATCCATCCTCATTTTTAAAATAAGGGCTGGAATATGCTATCTCTTCTTCCATTTTGTGAAAAAAATTGCATTAGCCATTATTTCTTCCTTAAATGATTTATAGATTTCAGCAATGAAGCCATATGAGCTAGTGTTTTCTTTGGGAAGTTTTATACAATGGATTCAATTTCTTTTTTTTTTTAATGTTTTATTTATATCTGAGAGAGAGAGAGAAAGAGAGCAGGAGAGGGTCAGAGAGAGAGGGAGATACAGAATCAGGAGCAGGCTCCAGGCTCTCAGTTAGCTGTCAGCACAGAGCCCGACGAGTGGCTCGAACCCACAGAACCGTGAGATTATGACCTATGGAAGTCCAACATACCGACTGAACCACCCTGGCGCCCCTCAATTTCTTTAAAAGATACAGAGCTATTCAAATTTTCTATTTCTTCTTTTGTTGGGTTTGGTAAATTGTATTTGTCAAGGAACTTCTTTGTTACAACTAAATTACCAAATTTATTGGCAAAAAGTTCTTTATAATATTCCTTTATCTTCTTAATGTCTCTGAGCTCTGTAATGATATCACCTCTTTCATTCCAGTAGAGGTGATTTATTCCTATTTCCTTTTTATTTCTTGATCATTCCCTGTTGGACATTATCAATTTTATTAATTAGTTAAAGAAACCATTTGTAACCTTGTTCATTTACTCTACTATTGTTGGTTTTCTTTTTCTATTTGTATAACTTCTTAACATAAAGATGTGTTTCATTGATATTTTTAACCTTTTGTTGTTGTTATTAAGGTGAAATTCCTATAACATAAAATGAACCACTTTGAAGTGTACAGTTCAGTGGCACTTAATGTACTATCAGTGTTGTGTGATCAACAATCTCTCTAAAATTGAAAAATAGTTTCTTTACTCCAAAAGAAACCCCTGTACCTATAAAGCAGTCATTTCCCCATCCCCCCTTCTCCCAAAGACCCTGGCAACCACCATTCTGCTTTCTGTCTCTATAGACTTACCAATCCTGGATATTTCATATAAATTAAATGATGCAATGTGTGACCCTTTGTGTCTGGCTTCTTTTATTTAGCACAACATTTTAATGCTTCATCTACATTTTATCACATTAGTATTTCATTCCTTTTTAATGGCTGAATGATATTCTGTTTTATGTATATATTGCAATGTATCCATCCCTTCATGAGTCGATGAACATTTGAATTGTTTCCATCTTTTAGCTATTGCCAATAATGCTGTTGTGGATAAATGTGTATTTTAGTTCTTTGGGGTATAGGCCTACGAGTATAATTGCTGGTTCATATGGTAATTCATGTTTATCTTTTTGAAGAACCACTAAACCATTTTCTATATTGGCTATACCCTCTACATTCCTGCCAATAATATATAAGGATTCCAATTTCTCTACAGGCTTAAAACACTTTTTATTTTCTGTTCTGTTGAGTAATAGCCATTCACGGAAGTAGTATCTCATTGTGGTTTTGATTTGCATTTACCTGATGCCTAATGATATTGGGCATCTTTTCATATGTTACTTGGCCATTTGTGTTTCTTCTTGGGAGAAATATTTATTCACATCTTTTATCTATTTTTAAATTAGGCTGTCTTTTGTTGTTGAGTTGTAAGAGTTCTTTATTCTGGATACTAGACCCTTATTAGATATATGATTTGCAAATATTTTCTTCCGTTCAGTGGGTTGTCTTTTCACTCTATTGATAATAGCCTTTGATGTACAAAAGTTTCTAATTTTGTTGAAGTTCAGTTTATTTATATATATATTTTTGTTTCTTTTGTTGTCATATCCAAAAACCTGTTGCCAAATCCCAGGTCATAAAGATTTACCCTTGGGGCGCCTGGGTGGCTCAGTCTGTTAAGGGTCCGACTTCGGCTCAGGTCATGATCTCACCATTTGTGGGTTCGAGCCCCGTGTCGGGCTCTGTGCTGACAGCTAGCTCAGAGCCAGGAGCCTGCTTCAGATTCTGTTTCCCTCTCTCTCTGACCCTCCCCTGCTCATGCGCTCTCTCTCTCTCTCTCGGAAATAAATAAACACATTAAAAAATTTTTATAAAAAAAATAAAGATTTACCCTTGTGTTTTATTTTAAAAGTTGTATAATTTTAGTTCTTCTATTTAGGCAACAGATAAGTTTTGGGTTAATTTTTGTATATATTGTGAGGTAGCAGTCCAACTTAATTCTTTTGCAAGTGGATATCCAGTTGTCCCAGCAGTTCTTATTGAAGAGACTGTTAGTTCCCCATTTATACGCTTGTCAAAAATCAGTTTGTCATACTAATCTCTGAGCTCTCAATTCTATTCCACTAGTCTGTGCTTACTTAGATGTGAGTGTCACACTGTTATGCTCACTGTAGCTTTGTAGTAAGTTTTGAAATCAGAAATGTGATCCCGCCTTCAACTTTGTTCTTCTTTTTCAAGATGGTTTTGGCTATATAAGGCCCCTTGAAATTCTATACGAATTTGAGGATTAGCTTTTCCATCTCTGGAAAGAAAACCCACTGATATTTTAACAGGGATTTCATTGAATCTATAGGCCACTTAGGAAATATTACTGTATTAATAATATTAAGTCTTATAGTCCAAGAGCACAGGAAGTCCATTTATTTATTGTTTATGTCTTTAATTTCTTTCAGCAATGTTATTTTATTTTATTTTAACATTTATTTATCATTGAGAGACAGAGAGAGCATAATCATGGGAGGGGCAGAGAGAGGGGAAGAAACAGAATCTGAAGCAGGCTCCAGGCTCTGAGCTGTTAACATAGAGCCTGATGCGGGGCTCAAACCCACAAACCGTGAGATCATGACCTGAGCTGAAGTCGGACGCTCAACTGACTGAGCCACCCAGGCACCCCTTCAGCAAAGTTTTATAATTTTCAGTGTACAAGACTTGTACTTGCTTGGTGAAATTTATCCCTAGATATTTTATTCTTTTTTGTGCTATTGTAAATGGAATTGTTTTTAAAATTTCCCTTCAGATTTTTCATTACTACTTTATAGAAATACAGATAACTTTTGGGGCAACTTTAGTAAGTTCATTTATAAGCTCTAACAGGTTTTGTGTTTATGTGTATATGTGGATTCTTTAGAATGTGCTATGTATAAGATTATGTTATCTGTGAATAGAGATAGTTATATCAATTTAGATACCTTTTATTTCCTTTTCTTACAGAAGTAGTCTGATTAGAACTTCTAGTACAAATTTGAATAGAAGTGGTGAAAACAGGCATACTTGTCTTGTTCCTGATTTAGTGGGAAGACTCTTAGTCTTTCACCATTAAGTATGATTTTAGCTGTGTGCTTTTCATAATTCCCTTAAACATGTTGGGAAAGTTCCTTTTTTACTCTTGCTTAAGTGTATTTTATTTTGAAAGGATTGTTGGATTCTGTCAAGTGCTTTTTCTGCATCAAGATGATCATTTTTTTTTTCTTCCTTATCTTAATATTGATGCTTGTACTGGTTGATTTTTCATGTTGAACTACTCTTGCTTTTCTGACATAAAATCCTACTTGGTCATATTACATAATACTTTAAACAATGCTGTTGGAATCAGTTTGTTCCGTTTGCTAGTGTTTTGTTGAGAATAGTATTTTATGAATACCATTGTGAGTATTCATAAGAGTTATTTGCCTGTAGTTTTTCATTCCTTGTGGTATCATTGCCTGGCTTTAGTATCAGGGTAATGCTGGCCTCACAAAATGAGTTAGGACATAATCTCTCTTCTATTTTTAGAAAACATTGGGTAGGACTATGTTCATTTTTTAAACGATCGGTACCTTCACTAGTAAACTCTATCTGGTCCTGGACTTTTTTTGTTGGAAAGCTTTTTGATCACTAATTCAATCTTATTATTTGTTATAGGATGTTTAGATTTCTATTTATTGTATCAGTTTTGACAATGTGTATATTTGTAAAACTTTGTCAATTTCATCAAGGGTATCTCATTTCCTGGCATAAAATGTTTATAATATTCTCTTACAATTCTTTTTACTCCTGTATGGTCAGTGGCAATATCCTTACTTTCATATCTGATTTTAATAATTTGAGTCTTCTCTCTTTGTCAAGTTAGCTAAATTTGTCAATTTTGTTGATCTTTTCAAAGAACCAAGTTTTGGATTTGTTGGTTCTCTTTGCTGCTTTTCTGTTCTCTATTTTATATACCTATTAATGTTATGAAGAATTCCTTGTTTATGATAAGGTGTTTCTCCTGCTGGTTTCTAAATTTTTTTCTTCATCTTGATCTTTTGACAGTGGTTATAATTTATCTCAGTGCAGATCTCTGCCTTTACCTGTCTTAGAGTTTGCTGAGCTTCTTGAATATATCGATCCATTTCTTTTATCAAATTTGGGAACTTTTCAGCCATTAGTTCTTTAAATATTCTTTCTGACCTATTCTCTATCTCCTGCCCTCTGGCTCTCCCATATGTGTATGTTGGTAAGCTTGATGTTGTCACACAATTCTTAGTGGGCATTTTTCTTCATTCTTCTTCTCTTTTCTTCCTATTCCTCAGATAATTGCTGTTGGCGTATCTTTAAATTCATTAATTTTCTTTCCCTCTGCCTCTTCAAATGTGCTATTGAAATGCGATGAATTTTTGTTTTTACACTTACTGTGCTGTAAGCTCCAGAATTTGTTTGGTTCATTTTATAATTTTCATCCCTATTGGTAATCTTTTTTGTTGAGTCGTTCACCTGGTTTCATTGATCTCACAGCTTCCTTCAGCAATTAGAGCATCTTTAAGACTGTTGATTCAAAGTATTTTCTTTTTTAAAATATAATTTATTGTAAAATTAGTTTCCATACAACACCCAGTGCTCATCACAAGTGCCCTCCTTAATGCCCCTCAAACACTTTCCCCTCCTAAGTATTCTCTGATACTTTAAATTCTATCCTTCATCTATGACCGTTTCTGGTAATTTTTCCTACAGATGGTTCATGCTTCCTTGTTTCTTTGCATCCTTCCTTGTTGTTGTTTTTGTTGAAAGCTGAGCAATAGAATATTATGAAGTGATATATCTGAAAGCCATGTTTTCAATCCTCCTCAGGGTTTATTTTTATTGTTTCCTTCAGGTTGTAGTTGTTTACTTAGTGAATTTTCTTAGCTATTTTTGTAAAATAGTTGTTGCTCTTTAAAATTTTTTGAAGTCTATTTATTCTTGAGAGAGAGATAGACAGAATATGAGCAAGGGAGGGACAAAGAGAGAGGGAGACATAGAATGCGAAGCAGGCTCCAGGCTCTGAGCTTCAGCACAGAGCCCAATGCAGGGCTCGAACCCACAAACAGAGAGATCATGACCTGAGCCAAAGTTGGAGGCATAACCAACTGAGCCACCCAGGTGCTCCTCAAAATAGTTTTGTATTTTAAACTGTTTCTTGTCCCATATGGTCTCTGAAGTTTCTGCTCCTTAAGCTTGTAGTCAGCTAGTGTTTTGACAGAAGTTTTGTCGAATGCCTAGACCACACACCAAAAAAAAAAAAAAAAAAAAAAAAAGGAAGGGAGGGATACAAAGGGATGTGAAAAGAATGGAAGGGAAAGAAAGGGAAGAAAACAAGACAGAGAAAGGAAAGGAAACAAAGAAATCCCCCCAAAAAACAAAAACAAACAAACAAACATAAAAACCACAACTCTCCCAGTCTCTGCAGATTGGCTCTATGTCTTGGCACCCCTTAAAGCTTCTCTGGCCCATGTATAGCTGCCTTAACCTTCATTTCTTGCTTGTGCTCAGCATAAACATCAGGCCAAGGTAAAAGCTTACTTAGGGTCTTCTCATGCTTTTCTGAGCATGCATCTTACCCTGAATCTGTGTGTGGCCTGCTAAATTACCTGTATGTATTTTGGGGTGCCCTAATTTCCCAAAAAAGTTCCCTTCCCATCTCTTTCTCCCAGGTGTATCTATTGTTTGTCTCTGCTATAATCTTTTGCTCCATGAAGTCGTACTTCCAACTCTGTCTTAGGGTCTGCCAAATAAAACTTTCTAACCTTGTTTCAATGCCTTCTTCACCACTGCATCCACAGTGACTAAAAATAATGTTACATGTTTTTCTCATTTCAAATCCGAATTAAAAGAAAGCAAGATATAATGAAATAGAACTAGTATTTCTTTAATGTCTATTAATTTAACTTATAATATAGTTGGATTTGTTCCCTCAAGTAGCTTTCTTTTGAGCTTTAATTGAACCACTTTTTAAATCATATGTTTGAAGACATATAATACAAAAGTAAGTTTGAGTAAACATTTGAAGTTATGTATTATAATCTACCAAGCTTGTTTTAAATGCAGATATTATTAAGTAGAGTTCAGGACCCACTACCCTAAAATATGACACCTTGGCATATTGAATATTTTTAAGCAGAATGAGGTTGAGAGAAAAGGCAAAGAAGCACGAAGATCTCTTTGACCTTCACCTGGTTCTTTTATCCTGGGGCAGCCAGATCATAAAATCCTTATGTAAGAGGTGCTTTCCTTATACCCAGCAAAAAGCAGCAATCTTGTCTCTAAGACAGAGGGACCCAAGAAGACTCTGAATGAACAGGACTTGCTAAGTTTCCCCCAGCTTATTATACTTCGTTCATACTCTTTGCCTGATCATATCTTTCAATGACTTTGTACTCTTCATCACACCAAGCATAAAAATGCTCAGTTTTAACCATTATGTTGAGGGTCTTCATTTCCCTATCAGAACTCCCATGTCACATAAAACGTATATTAAATGAATTTGTGTGATTTCTCCTAATAATCTGTCTTTGTTAGCTTGCTTTTCATACCCAGTCAAGGATCTTAAGAGGTTCAAAAACATTTTTGCCTCCCCTACAGCTTCTTAGAGGATGCATGATAGAATACAAAGCACACCTGAGATCTATTCTCATCTAGGCATTTATCTTTTTTGGTCTTCAAGTTTTTCGTTTATAAAGGAGACAAGATTAAATAGTGTCTATCTAACTCTACAGAACTGTTGTTCAGTTTTAATAAGATAATATTTGTGAAAGCATTGTAACAAAGTTCAAACACCATGGAAATGGGTGTAATTTTTAATGGTTCATTATATAGAACTGGAAAGAAGACTAAGGGAAATTGTACTTCTACTGATCCCCAGCTGTCGGAATATAGGGGGCAGAAGAGATAAAGTAAGACAAGAGCAGTGCATGCTGAACACAGCACACATTGCACACAGTAGCTGCTCAACCAAGGAAAAACCAAGGCATGCTGAAAGCAGCATATGCTGAAAATAGCAGAAATGTTTTTCCTTCCAAAATGAAATGCTTAGTTCACTAAGGAATGTTGAGCCCATGCTTACCCCTTACTTCTCCCTGTGCATTCTTCCTGAGTTTGCTAATGTATACACGAAGGTGATCATGTAGTTAGAGTGGTGGTGTGTCTCACATGATTCATTACTTTGTCTTTCTGCCTTCATTTCCACACCCTATTGTTCACTGCATACCTTGTTTTCTTCATTTCCACATACAACTGTTCACTCTGCAAGTAAATACAAGAGAGCTGCCCAGGTCGGGGTTGCGCCCAGCCCTCTCTTGCTTAAGGGAGCTTTTCTTGGTGTGGTCTCTCCAGGTCTCTCACTGTTCCAAACCACTTGAACTCCAGGTACTCCTTTCAGTCTTGCATCACACCCAGCAGCACAACACCCAGGTGATGAGTTCCTTAAGGAAAAATGCTACATTTTAAAATCATTATACCTTCACTACCTAGTAGAGTGCCTAAACACAAATTATATATTCTGTGTATTCAGGGAAAATGATCTCATCCATTTAGAATAACTCATTTCGTAAATGAGGTGACACATTAACAAACTGTAAACACTGGATAGGACTTTGAAAGGCAGAGTTGTTAGTCAGGTCTCTCCAAAGTGAAGGAACAGCATCACAGCAGTAGGAGAAAAGGGGACTGTGTAGATACGGCAACTTAATGAGGAATTCTCCAGGCTGCTCTCAGATATTTCCTAACCAGTTATTTTTTCATTTTATATA